>NW_027190429.1:0-38845 GCF_040958095.1 Procambarus clarkii | reverse complement strand
CCTCACGACACTGGAAGACAGAAGAGTAAGGGGGGACATGATCACAACCTACAAAATCCTCAGGGGAATCGACCGGGTAAACAAGGACGAACTTTTCAACACTGGTGGGACGCGAACAAGGGGACACAGGTGGAAGCTGAGTACCCAAATGAGCCACAGAGACGTTAGAAAGAACTTTTTCAGTGTCAGAGTAGTTAGCAAATGGAATGCATTAGGAAGTGATGTGGTGGAGGCTGACTCCATTCACAGTTTCAAATGTAGATATGATAGAGCCCAATAGGCTCAGGAATCTGTACACCAGTTGATTGACGGTTGAGAGGCGGGACCAAAGAGCCAGAGCTCAACCCCCGCAAGCACAATTAGGTGAGTACAATTAGGTGAGTACACACACACACACACACACACACACACACACACACACACACACACACACACACACACACAAAACGCGAACAAGGGACACAGGTGGAAACTGAGTACCCACATGAGCCACAGAGACGTTAGAAGGAACTTTTTCAGTGTCAGATTAGTTAACGGATGGAATGCATTAGGCAGTGATGTGGTGGAGGCTGACTCCATACACAGTTTTAAATGTAGATATGATAGAGCCCACTAGGCTCAGGAATCTGTACACCAGTTGATTGACAGTTGAGAGGCGGGACCAAAGAGCCAAAGCTCAACCCCCGCAAGCACAAATAAGTGAATACAAATAGGTGAGTACACACACACACACACACACACACACACACACACACACACACACACACACACACACACACACACACACACACACACACACACACACACACACACACACACACACACACACACACACACACACACACACACACACACACACACACACACACACACACACACACACACACACACACACACACACACACACACACACACACACACACACACACACACACACACACACACACACACACACACACACACACACACACACACACACACACACACACACACACACACACACACACACACACACACACACACACACACACACACACACACACACACACACACACACACACACACACACACACACACACACACACACACACACACACACACACACACACACACACACACACACACACACACACACACACACACACACACACACACACACACACACACACACATACATTAGGAGAAAAACAACAGTAAAGGAACAGGTTATGAGATTAAGGATAGGGGCGGAAGGATTCACTACAAATGACAAGGAAGTGTGTGAGGAATTGAATAAGAAATTCCAGGAGGTCTTCACCTTAGAACAAGGAGAAATTCCAGAGGTAAGTGAGGGAATAGCTAACCAGGAACCACTGGAAGAGTTTGAGATTACCAGTGGGGAAGTAAGGAAGTGTTTACTAGAGTTGGACGTGACGAAGGCTATAGGCCCAGATGGAATCTCCCCTTGGGTTCTAAAGGAAGGAGCAAGAGAACTGAGCCTACCACTCTCCATAGTGTATAACAAATCACTGGCAACAGGGGAACTGCCAGATACTTGGAAAGCAGCTAACGTAGTCCCGATATACAAGAAAGGGGATAGACAGGAGGCACTGAACTACAGGCTAGTGTCCCTAACCTGCATACCATGCAAGCTGATGGAGAAGATTGTGCGAAAAAAGCTAGTGGAGCATCTGGAGCGAAGGAACTTTGTAACACAGCATCAACATGGGTTCAGGGATGGCAGGTCCTGCCTCACAGGGTTACTTGAATTCTACGACCAGGCAACAAAAATAAGGCAAGAAAGAGAAGGGTGGGCAGACTGCATATTTTTGGATTGTCAGAAAGCCTTTGATACAGTGCCACACAAGAGGCTAGTGCGAAAGTTGGAGATGCAGGCTGGAGTGAGAGGGAAGGTACTCCGGTGGATAGAGGAATACCTAAGCAACAGGAGACAACGAGTCTGTGTGAGGGGTGAAGTCTCAGATTGGCGAGACGTCACAAGTGGAGTCCCGCAGGGGTCAGTCCTCGGACCTATACTGTTTCTGGTATATGTAAATGATCTCCCAGAGGGTATAGATTCGTTCCTCTCAATGTTTGCCGACGATGCAAAAATTATGAGGAGGATTGAAACAGAGGATGATAGTAGGAGGCTACAAGATGACCTGGATAGACTGAGTGAATGGTCCAACAAATGGCTGTTGAAGTTCAACCCGAGTAAATGCAAAGTAATGAAACTAGGCAGTGGAAACAGGAGGCCAGGCACAGGATACAGAATAGGAGATGAAGTACTTAATGAAACAGACAGAAAGATCTAGGAGTTGATATCACACCAAACCTGTCTCCTGAAGCCCACATAAAGAGAATAACGTCTGCGGCATATGCGAGGCTGGCTAACATCAGAACGGCGTTCAGGAACCTGTGTAAGGAATCATTCAGAATCTTGTACACCACATATGTAAGACCAATCCTGGAGTATGCGGCCCCAGCATGGAGCCCGTACCTTGTCAAGCACAAGACGAAGCTGGAAAAAGTCCAAAGGTATGCTACTAGACTAGTCCCAGAACTAAGAGGCATGAGTTATGAGGAAAGGCTGCGGGAAATGCACCTCACGACACTGGAAGACAGAAGAGTAAGGGGGGACATGATCACAACCTACAAAATCCTCAGGGGAATCGACCGGGTAAACAAGGACGAACTTTTCAACACTGGTGGGACGCGAACAAGGGGACACAGGTGGAAGCTGAGTACCCAAATGAGCCACAGAGACGTTAGACCAAAGAGCCAGAGCTCAACCCCCGCAAGCACAATTAGGTGAGTACAATTAGGTGAGTACACACACACACACACACACACACACACACACACACACACACACACACACACACACACACACACACACACACACACACACACACACACACACACACACACACACACACACACACACACACAAAACGCGAACAAGGGACACAGGTGGAAACTGAGTACCCACATGAGCCACAGAGACGTTAGAAGGAACTTTTTCAGTGTCAGATTAGTTAACGGATGGAATGCATTAGGCAGTGATGTGGTGGAGGCTGACTCCATACACAGTTTTAAATGTAGATATGATAGAGCCCACTAGGCTCAGGAATCTGTACACCAGTTGATTGACAGTTGAGAGGCGGGACCAAAGAGCCAAAGCTCAACCCCCGCAAGCACAAATAAGTGAATACAAATAGGTGAGTACACACACACACACACACACACACACACACACACACACACACACACACACACACACACACACACACACACACACACACACACACACACACACACACACACACACACACACACACACACACACACACACACACACACACACACACACACACACACACACACACACACACACACACACATTAGGAGAAAAACAACAGTAAAGGAACAGGTTATGAGATTAAGGATAGGGGCGGAAGGATTCACTACAAATGACAAGGAAGTGTGTGAGGAATTGAATAAGAAATTCCAGGAGGTCTTCACCTTAGAACAAGGAGAAATTCCAGAGGTAAGTGAGGGAATAGCTAACCAGGAACCACTGGAAGAGTTTGAGATTACCAGTGGGGAAGTAAGGAAGTGTTTACTAGAGTTGGACGTGACGAAGGCTATAGGCCCAGATGGAATCTCCCCTTGGGTTCTAAAGGAAGGAGCAAGAGAACTGAGCCTACCACTCTCCATAGTGTATAACAAATCACTGGCAACAGGGGAACTGCCAGATACTTGGAAAGCAGCTAACGTAGTCCCGATATACAAGAAAGGGGATAGACAGGAGGCACTGAACTACAGGCCAGTGTCCCTAACCTGCATACCATGCAAGCTGATGGAGAAGATTGTGCGAAAAAAACTAGTGGAGCATCTGGAGCGAAGGAACTTTGTAACACAGCATCAACATGGGTTCAGGGATGGCAGGTCCTGCCTCACAGGGTTACTTGAATTCTACGACCAGGCAACAAAAATAAGGCAAGAAAGAGAAGGGTGGGCAGACTGCATATTTTTGGATTGTCAGAAAGCCTTTGATACAGTGCCACACAAGAGGCTAGTGCGAAAGTTGGAGATGCAGGCTGGAGTGAGAGGGAAGGTACTCCGGTGGATAGAGGAATACCTAAGCAACAGGAGACAACGAGTCTGTGTGAGGGGTGAAGTCTCAGATTGGCGAGACGTCACAAGTGGAGTCCCGCAGGGGTCAGTCCTCGGACCTATACTGTTTCTGGTATATGTAAATGATCTCCCAGAGGGTATAGATTCGTTCCTCTCAATGTTTGCCGACGATGCAAAAATTATGAGGAGGATTGAAACAGAGGATGATAGTAGGAGGCTACAAGATGACCTGGATAGACTGAGTGAATGGTCCAACAAATGGCTGTTGAAGTTCAACCCGAGTAAATGCAAAGTAATGAAACTAGGCAGTGGAAACAGGAGGCCAGGCACAGGATACAGAATAGGAGATGAAGTACTTAATGAAACAGACAGAAAGATCTAGGAGTTGATATCACACCAAACCTGTCTCCTGAAGCCCACATAAAGAGAATAACGTCTGCGGCATATGCGAGGCTGGCTAACATCAGAACGGCGTTCAGGAACCTGTGTAAGGAATCATTCAGAATCTTGTACACCACATATGTAAGACCAATCCTGGAGTATGCGGCCCCAGCATGGAGCCCGTACCTTGTCAAGCACAAGACGAAGCTGGAAAAAGTCCAAAGGTATGCTACTAGACTAGTCCCAGAACTAAGAGGCATGAGTTATGAGGAAAGGCTGCGGGAAATGCACCTCACGACACTGGAAGACAGAAGAGTAAGGGGGGACATGATCACAACCTACAAAATCCTCAGGGGAATCGACCGGGTAAACAAGGACGAACTTTTCAACACTGGTGGGACGCGAACAAGGGGACACAGGTGGAAGCTGAGTACCCAAATGAGCCACAGAGACGTTAGAAAGAACTTTTTCAGTGTCAGAGTAGTTAGCAAATGGAATGCATTAGGAAGTGATGTGGTGGAGGCTGACTCCATTCAGTTTCAAATGTAGATATGATAGAGCCCAATAGGCTCAGGAATCTGTACACCAGTTGATTGACGGTTGAGAGGCGGGACCAAAGAGCCAGAGCTCAACCCCCGCAAGCACAATTAGGTGAGTACAATTAGGTGAGTACACACACACACACACACACACACACACACACACACACACACACACACACACACACACACACACACACACACACACACAAAACGCGAACAAGGGACACAGGTGGAAACTGAGTACCCACATGAGCCACAGAGACGTTAGAAGGAACTTTTTCAGTGTCAGATTAGTTAACGGATGGAATGCATTAGGCAGTGATGTGGTGGAGGCTGACTCCATACACAGTTTTAAATGTAGATATGATAGAGCCCACTAGGCTCAGGAATCTGTACACCAGTTGATTGACAGTTGAGAGGCGGGACCAAAGAGCCAAAGCTCAACCCCCGCAAGCACAAATAAGTGAATACAAATAGGTGAGTACACACACACACACACACACACACACACACACACACACACACACACACACACACACACACACACACACACACACACACACACACACACACACACACACACACACACACACACACACACACACACACACACACACACACACACACACACACACACACACACACACACACACACACACACACACACACACACACACACACACACACACACACACACACACACACACACACACACACACACACACACACACACACACACACACACACACACACACACACACACACACACACACACACACACACACACACACACACACACACACACACACACACACACACACACACACACACACACACACACACACACACACACACACACACACACACACACACACACACATTAGGAGAAAAACAACAGTAAAGGAACAGGTTATGAGATTAAGGATAGGGGCGGAAGGATTCACTACAAATGACAAGGAAGTGTGTGAGGAATTGAATAAGAAATTCCAGGAGGTCTTCACCTTAGAACAAGGAGAAATTCCAGAGGTAAGTGAGGGAATAGCTAACCAGGAACCACTGGAAGAGTTTGAGATTACCAGTGGGGAAGTAAGGAAGTGTTTACTAGAGTTGGACGTGACGAAGGCTATAGGCCCAGATGGAATCTCCCCTTGGGTTCTAAAGGAAGGAGCAAGAGAACTGAGCCTACCACTCTCCATAGTGTATAACAAATCACTGGCAACAGGGGAACTGCCAGATACTTGGAAAGCAGCTAACGTAGTCCCGATATACAAGAAAGGGGATAGACAGGAGGCACTGAACTACAGGCTAGTGTCCCTAACCTGCATACCATGCAAGCTGATGGAGAAGATTGTGCGAAAAAAACTAGTGGAGCATCTGGAGCGAAGGAACTTTGTAACACAGCATCAACATGGGTTCAGGGATGGCAGGTCCTGCCTCACAGGGTTACTTGAATTCTACGACCAGGCAACAAAAATAAGGCAAGAAAGAGAAGGGTGGGCAGACTGCATATTTTTGGATTGTCAGAAAGCCTTTGATACAGTGCCACACAAGAGGCTAGTGCGAAAGTTGGAGATGCAGGCTGGAGTGAGAGGGAAGGTACTCCGGTGGATAGAGGAATACCTAAGCAACAGGAGACAACGAGTCTGTGTGAGGGGTGAAGTCTCAGATTGGCGAGACGTCACAAGTGGAGTCCCGCAGGGGTCAGTCCTCGGACCTATACTGTTTCTGGTATATGTAAATGATCTCCCAGAGGGTATAGATTCGTTCCTCTCAATGTTTGCCGACGATGCAAAAATTATGAGGAGGATTGAAACAGAGGATGATAGTAGGAGGCTACAAGATGACCTGGATAGACTGAGTGAATGGTCCAACAAATGGCTGTTGAAGTTCAACCCGAGTAAATGCAAAGTAATGAAACTAGGCAGTGGAAACAGGAGGCCAGGCACAGGATACAGAATAGGAGATGAAGTACTTAATGAAACAGACAGAAAGATCTAGGAGTTGATATCACACCAAACCTGTCTCCTGAAGCCCACATAAAGAGAATAACGTCTGCGGCATATGCGAGGCTGGCTAACATCAGAACGGCGTTCAGGAACCTGTGTAAGGAATCATTCAGAATCTTGTACACCACATATGTAAGACCAATCCTGGAGTATGCGGCCCCAGCATGGAGCCCGTACCTTGTCAAGCACAAGACGAAGCTGGAAAAAGTCCAAAGGTATGCTACTAGACTAGTCCCAGAACTAAGAGGCATGAGTTATGAGGAAAGGCTGCGGGAAATGCACCTCACGACACTGGAAGACAGAAGAGTAAGGGGGGACATGATCACAACCTACAAAATCCTCAGGGGAATCGACCGGGTAAACAAGGACGAACTTTTCAACACTGGTGGGACGCGAACAAGGGGACACAGGTGGAAGCTGAGTACCCAAATGAGCCACAGAGACGTTAGAAAGAACTTTTTCAGTGTCAGAGTAGTTAGCAAATGGAATGCATTAGGAAGTGATGTGGTGGAGGCTGACTCCATTCACAGTTTCAAATGTAGATATGATAGAGCCCAATAGGCTCAGGAATCTGTACACCAGTTGATTGACGGTTGAGAGGCGGGACCAAAGAGCCAGAGCTCAACCCCCGCAAGCACAATTAGGTGAGTACAATTAGGTGAGTACACACACACACACACACACACACACACACACACACACACACACACATTAGGAGAAAAACAACAGTAAAGGAACAGGTTATGAGATTAAGGATAGGGGCGGAAGGATTCACTACAAATGACAAGGAAGTGTGTGAGGAATTGAATAAGAAATTCCAGGAGGTCTTCACCTTAGAACAAGGAGAAATTCCAGAGGTAAGTGAGGGAATAGCTAACCAGGAACCACTGGAAGAGTTTGAGATTACCAGTGGGGAAGTAAGGAAGTGTTTACTAGAGTTGGACGTGACGAAGGCTATAGGCCCAGATGGAATCTCCCCTTGGGTTCTAAAGGAAGGAGCAAGAGAACTGAGCCTACCACTCTCCATAGTGTATAACAAATCACTGGCAACAGGGGAACTGCCAGATACTTGGAAAGCAGCTAACGTAGTCCCGATATACAAGAAAGGGGATAGACAGGAGGCACTGAACTACAGGCCAGTGTCCCTAACCTGCATACCATGCAAGCTGATGGAGAAGATTGTGCGAAAAAAACTAGTGGAGCATCTGGAGCGAAGGAACTTTGTAACACAGCATCAACATGGGTTCAGGGATGGCAGGTCCTGCCTCACAGGGTTACTTGAATTCTACGACCAGGCAACAAAAATAAGGCAAGAAAGAGAAGGGTGGGCAGACTGCATATTTTTGGATTGTCAGAAAGCCTTTGATACAGTGCCACACAAGAGGCTAGTGCGAAAGTTGGAGATGCAGGCTGGAGTGAGAGGGAAGGTACTCCGGTGGATAGAGGAATACCTAAGCAACAGGAGACAACGAGTCTGTGTGAGGGGTGAAGTCTCAGATTGGCGAGACGTCACAAGTGGAGTCCCGCAGGGGTCAGTCCTCGGACCTATACTGTTTCTGGTATATGTAAATGATCTCCCAGAGGGTATAGATTCGTTCCTCTCAATGTTTGCCGACGATGCAAAAATTATGAGGAGGATTGAAACAGAGGATGATAGTAGGAGGCTACAAGATGACCTGGATAGACTGAGTGAATGGTCCAACAAATGGCTGTTGAAGTTCAACCCGAGTAAATGCAAAGTAATGAAACTAGGCAGTGGAAACAGGAGGCCAGGCACAGGATACAGAATAGGAGATGAAGTACTTAATGAAACAGACAGAAAGATCTAGGAGTTGATATCACACCAAACCTGTCTCCTGAAGCCCACATAAAGAGAATAACGTCTGCGGCATATGCGAGGCTGGCTAACATCAGAACGGCGTTCAGGAACCTGTGTAAGGAATCATTCAGAATCTTGTACACCACATATGTAAGACCAATCCTGGAGTATGCGGCCCCAGCATGGAGCCCGTACCTTGTCAAGCACAAGACGAAGCTGGAAAAAGTCCAAAGGTATGCTACTAGACTAGTCCCAGAACTAAGAGGCATGAGTTATGAGGAAAGGCTGCGGGAAATGCACCTCACGACACTGGAAGACAGAAGAGTAAGGGGGGACATGATCACAACCTACAAAATCCTCAGGGGAATCGACCGGGTAAACAAGGACGAACTTTTCAACACTGGTGGGACGCGAACAAGGGGACACAGGTGGAAGCTGAGTACCCAAATGAGCCACAGAGACGTTAGAAAGAACTTTTTCAGTGTCAGAGTAGTTAGCAAATGGAATGCATTAGGAAGTGATGTGGTGGAGGCTGACTCCATTCACAGTTTCAAATGTAGATATGATAGAGCCCAATAGGCTCAGGAATCTGTACACCAGTTGATTGACGGTTGAGAGGCGGGACCAAAGAGCCAGAGCTCAACCCCCGCAAGCACAATTAGGTGAGTACAATTAGGTGAGTACACACACACACACACACACACACACACACACACACACACACACACACACACACACACACACACACACACACACACACACACACACACACAAAACGCGAACAAGGGACACAGGTGGAAACTGAGTACCCACATGAGCCACAGAGACGTTAGAAGGAACTTTTTCAGTGTCAGATTAATTAACGGATGGAATGCATTAGGCAGTGATGTGGTGGAGGCTGACTCCATACACAGTTTTAAATGTAGATATGATAGAGCCCACTAGGCTCAGGAATCTGTACACCAGTTGATTGACAGTTGAGAGGCGGGACCAAAGAGCCAAAGCTCAACCCCCCAAGCACAAATAAGTGAATACAAATAGGTGAGTACACACACACACACACACACACACACACACACACACACACACACACACACACACACACACACACACACACACACACACACACACACACACACACACACACACACACACACACACACACACACACACACACACACACACACACACACACACACACACACACACACACACACACACACACACACACACACACACACACACACACACACACACACACACACACACACACACACACACACACACACACACACACACACACACACACACACACACACACACACACACACACACACACACACACACACACACACACACACACACACACACATTAGGAGAAAAACAACAGTAAAGGAACAGGTTATGAGATTAAGGATAGGGGCGGAAGGATTCACTACAAATGACAAGGAAGTGTGTGAGGAATTGAATAAGAAATTCCAGGAGGTCTTCACCTTAGAACAAGGAGAAATTCCAGAGGTAAGTGAGGGAATAGCTAACCAGGAACCACTGGAAGAGTTTGAGATTACCAGTGGGGAAGTAAGGAAGTGTTTACTAGAGTTGGACGTGACGAAGGCTATAGGCCCAGATGGAATCTCCCCTTGGGTTCTAAAGGAAGGAGCAAGAGAACTGAGCCTACCACTCTCCATAGTGTATAACAAATCACTGGCAACAGGGGAACTGCCAGATACTTGGAAAGCAGCTAACGTAGTCCCGATATACAAGAAAGGGGATAGACAGGAGGCACTGAACTACAGGCTAGTGTCCCTAACCTGCATACCATGCAAGCTGATGGAGAAGATTGTGCGAAAAAAACTAGTGGAGCATCTGGAGCGAAGGAACTTTGTAACACAGCATCAACATGGGTTCAGGGATGGCAGGTCCTGCCTCACAGGGTTACTTGAATTCTACGACCAGGCAACAAAAATAAGGCAAGAAAGAGAAGGGTGGGCAGACTGCATATTTTTGGATTGTCAGAAAGCCTTTGATACAGTGCCACACAAGAGGCTAGTGCGAAAGTTGGAGATGCAGGCTGGAGTGAGAGGGAAGGTACTCCGGTGGATAGAGGAATACCTAAGCAACAGGAGACAACGAGTCTGTGTGAGGGGTGAAGTCTCAGATTGGCGAGACGTCACAAGTGGAGTCCCGCAGGGGTCAGTCCTCGGACCTATACTGTTTCTGGTATATGTAAATGATCTCCCAGAGGGTATAGATTCGTTCCTCTCAATGTTTGCCGACGATGCAAAAATTATGAGGAGGATTGAAACAGAGGATGATAGTAGGAGGCTACAAGATGACCTGGATAGACTGAGTGAATGGTCCAACAAATGGCTGTTGAAGTTCAACCCGAGTAAATGCAAAGTAATGAAACTAGGCAGTGGAAACAGGAGGCCAGGCACAGGATACAGAATAGGAGATGAAGTACTTAATGAAACAGACAGAAAGATCTAGGAGTTGATATCACACCAAACCTGTCTCCTGAAGCCCACATAAAGAGAATAACGTCTGCGGCATATGCGAGGCTGGCTAACATCAGAACGGCGTTCAGGAACCTGTGTAAGGAATCATTCAGAATCTTGTACACCACATATGTAAGACCAATCCTGGAGTATGCGGCCCCAGCATGGAGCCCGTACCTTGTCAAGCACAAGACGAAGCTGGAAAAAGTCCAAAGGTATGCTACTAGACTAGTCCCAGAACTAAGAGGCATGAGTTATGAGGAAAGGCTGCGGGAAATGCACCTCACGACACTGGAAGACAGAAGAGTAAGGGGGGACATGATCACAACCTACAAAATCCTCAGGGGAATCGACCGGGTAAACAAGGACGAACTTTTCAACACTGGTGGGACGCGAACAAGGGGACACAGGTGGAAGCTGAGTACCCAAATGAGCCACAGAGACGTTAGACCAAAGAGCCAGAGCTCAACCCCCGCAAGCACAATTAGGTGAGTACAATTAGGTGAGTACACACACACACACACACACACACACACACACACACACACACACACACACACACACACACACACACACACACACACACACACACACACACCCACACACACACACACACACACACACAAAACGCGAACAAGGGACACAGGTGGAAACTGAGTACCCACATGAGCCACAGAGACGTTAGAAGGAACTTTTTCAGTGTCAGATTAGTTAACGGATGGAATGCATTAGGCAGTGATGTGGTGGAGGCTGACTCCATACACAGTTTTAAATGTAGATATGATAGAGCCCACTAGGCTCAGGAATCTGTACACCAGTTGATTGACAGTTGAGAGGCGGGACCAAAGAGCCAAAGCTCAACCCCCGCAAGCACAAATAAGTGAATACAAATAGGTGAGTACACACACACACACACACACACACACACACACACACACACACACACACACACACACACACACACACACACACACACACACACACACACACACACACACACACACACACACACACACACACACACACACACACACACACACACACACACACACACACACACACACATTAGGAGAAAAACAACAGTAAAGGAACAGGTTATGAGATTAAGGATAGGGGCGGAAGGATTCACTACAAATGACAAGGAAGTGTGTGAGGAATTGAATAAGAAATTCCAGGAGGTCTTCACCTTAGAACAAGGAGAAATTCCAGAGGTAAGTGAGGGAATAGCTAACCAGGAACCACTGGAAGAGTTTGAGATTACCAGTGGGGAAGTAAGGAAGTGTTTACTAGAGTTGGACGTGACGAAGGCTATAGGCCCAGATGGAATCTCCCCTTGGGTTCTAAAGGAAGGAGCAAGAGAACTGAGCCTACCACTCTCCATAGTGTATAACAAATCACTGGCAACAGGGGAACTGCCAGATACTTGGAAAGCAGCTAACGTAGTCCCGATATACAAGAAAGGGGATAGACAGGAGGCACTGAACTACAGGCCAGTGTCCCTAACCTGCATACCATGCAAGCTGATGGAGAAGATTGTGCGAAAAAAACTAGAGGAGCATCTGGAGCGAAGGAACTTTGTAACACAGCATCAACATGGGTTCAGGGATGGCAGGTCCTGCCTCACAGGGTTACTTGAATTCTACGACCAGGCAACAAAAATAAGGCAAGAAAGAGAAGGGTGGGCAGACTGCATATTTTTGGATTGTCAGAAAGCCTTTGATACAGTGCCACACAAGAGGCTAGTGCGAAAGTTGGAGATGCAGGCTGGAGTGAGAGGGAAGGTACTCCGGTGGATAGAGGAATACCTAAGCAACAGGAGACAACGAGTCTGTGTGAGGGGTGAAGTCTCAGATTGGCGAGACGTCACAAGTGGAGTCCCGCAGGGGTCAGTCCTCGGACCTATACTGTTTCTGGTATATGTAAATGATCTCCCAGAGGGTATAGATTCGTTCCTCTCAATGTTTGCCGACGATGCAAAAATTATGAGGAGGATTGAAACAGAGGATGATAGTAGGAGGCTACAAGATGACCTGGATAGACTGAGTGAATGGTCCAACAAATGGCTGTTGAAGTTCAACCCGAGTAAATGCAAAGTAATGAAACTAGGCAGTGGAAACAGGAGGCCAGGCACAGGATACAGAATAGGAGATGAAGTACTTAATGAAACAGACAGAAAGATCTAGGAGTTGATATCACACCAAACCTGTCTCCTGAAGCCCACATAAAGAGAATAACGTCTGCGGCATATGCGAGGCTGGCTAACATCAGAACGGCGTTCAGGAACCTGTGTAAGGAATCATTCAGAATCTTGTACACCACATATGTAAGACCAATCCTGGAGTATGCGGCCCCAGCATGGAGCCCGTACCTTGTCAAGCACAAGACGAAGCTGGAAAAAGTCCAAAGGTATGCTACTAGACTAGTCCCAGAACTAAGAGGCATGAGTTATGAGGAAAGGCTGCGGGAAATGCACCTCACGACACTGGAAGACAGAAGAGTAAGGGGGGACATGATCACAACCTACAAAATCCTCAGGGGAATCGACCGGGTAAACAAGGACGAACTTTTCAACACTGGTGGGACGCGAACAAGGGGACACAGGTGGAAGCTGAGTACCCAAATGAGCCACAGAGACGTTAGAAAGAACTTTTTCAGTGTCAGAGTAGTTAGCAAATGGAATGCATTAGGAAGTGATGTGGTGGAGGCTGACTCCATTCACAGTTTCAAATGTAGATATGATAGAGCCCAATAGGCTCAGGAATCTGTACACCAGTTGATTGACGGTTGAGAGGCGGGACCAAAGAGCCAGAGCTCAACCCCCGCAAGCACAATTAGGTGAGTACAATTAGGTGAGTACACACACACACACACACACACACACACACACACACACACACACACACACACACACACACACACACACACACACACACACACACACACACACACACACACACACACACACACACACACACACACACACACACACACACAAAACGCGAACAAGGGACACAGGTGGAAACTGAGTACCCACATGAGCCACAGAGACGTTAGAAGGAACTTTTTCAGTGTCAGATTAATTAACGGATGGAATGCATTAGGCAGTGATGTGGTGGAGGCTGACTCCATACACAGTTTTAAATGTAGATATGATAGAGCCCACTAGGCTCAGGAATCTGTACACCAGTTGATTGACAGTTGAGAGGCGGGACCAAAGAGCCAAAGCTCAACCCCCCAAGCACAAATAAGTGAATACAAATAGGTGAGTACACACACACACACACACACACACACACACACACACACACACACACACACACACACACACACACACACACACACACACACACACACACACACACACACACACACACACACACACACACACACACACACACACACACACACACACACACACACACACACACACACACACACACACACACACACACACACACACACACACACACACACACACACACACACACACACACACATACATTAGGAGAAAAACAACAGTAAAGGAACAGGTTATGACATTAAGGATAGGGGCGGAAGGATTCACTACAAATGACAAGGAAGTGTGTGAGGAATTGAATAAGAAATTCCAGGAGGTCTTCACCTTAGAACAAGGAGAAATTCCAGAGGTAAGTGAGGGAATAGCTAACCAGGAACCACTGGAAGAGTTTGAGATTACCAGTGGGGAAGTAAGGAAGTGTTTACTAGAGTTGGACGTGACGAAGGCTATAGGCCCAGATGGAATCTCCCCTTGGGTTCTAAAGGAAGGAGCAAGAGAACTGAGCCTACCACTCTCCATAGTGTATAACAAATCACTGGCAACAGGGGAACTGCCAGATACTTGGAAAGCAGCTAACGTAGTCCCGATATACAAGAAAGGGGATAGACAGGAGGCACTGAACTACAGGCTAGTGTCCCTAACCTGCATACCATGCAAGCTGATGGAGAAGATTGTGCGAAAAAAACTAGTGGAGCATCTGGAGCGAAGGAACTTTGTAACACAGCATCAACATGGGTTCAGGGATGGCAGGTCCTGCCTCACAGGGTTACTTGAATTCTACGACCAGGCAACAAAAATAAGGCAAGAAAGAGAAGGGTGGGCAGACTGCATATTTTTGGATTGTCAGAAAGCCTTTGATACAGTGCCACACAAGAGGCTAGTGCGAAAGTTGGAGATGCAGGCTGGAGTGAGAGGGAAGGTACTCCGGTGGATAGAGGAATACCTAAGCAACAGGAGACAACGAGTCTGTGTGAGGGGTGAAGTCTCAGATTGGCGAGACGTCACAAGTGGAGTCCCGCAGGGGTCAGTCCTCGGACCTATACTGTTTCTGGTATATGTAAATGATCTCCCAGAGGGTATAGATTCGTTCCTCTCAATGTTTGCCGACGATGCAAAAATTATGAGGAGGATTGAAACAGAGGATGATAGTAGGAGGCTACAAGATGACCTGGATAGACTGAGTGAATGGTCCAACAAATGGCTGTTGAAGTTCAACCCGAGTAAATGCAAAGTAATGAAACTAGGCAGTGGAAACAGGAGGCCAGGCACAGGATACAGAATAGGAGATGAAGTACTTAATGAAACAGACAGAAAGATCTAGGAGTTGATATCACACCAAACCTGTCTCCTGAAGCCCACATAAAGAGAATAACGTCTGCGGCATATGCGAGGCTGGCTAACATCAGAACGGCGTTCAGGAACCTGTGTAAGGAATCATTCAGAATCTTGTACACCACATATGTAAGACCAATCCTGGAGTATGCGGCCCCAGCATGGAGCCCGTACCTTGTCAAGCACAAGACGAAGCTGGAAAAAGTCCAAAGGTATGCTACTAGACTAGTCCCAGAACTAAGAGGCATGAGTTATGAGGAAAGGCTGCGGGAAATGCACCTCACGACACTGGAAGACAGAAGAGTAAGGGGGGACATGATCACAACCTACAAAATCCTCAGGGGAATCGACCGGGTAAACAAGGACGAACTTTTCAACACTGGTGGGACGCGAACAAGGGGACACAGGTGGAAGCTGAGTACCCAAATGAGCCACAGAGACGTTAGACCAAAGAGCCAGAGCTCAACCCCCGCAAGCACAATTAGGTGAGTACAATTAGGTGAGTACACACACACACACACACACACACACACACACACACACACACACACACACACACACACACACACACACACACACACACACACACACACACAGACACACACACACACACACACACACACACACAAAACGCGAACAAGGGACACAGGTGGAAACTGAGTACCCACATGAGCCACAGAGACGTTAGAAGGAACTTTTTCAGTGTCAGATTAGTTAACGGATGGAATGCATTAGGCAGTGATGTGGTGGAGGCTGACTCCATACACAGTTTTAAATGTAGATATGATAGAGCCCACTAGGCTCAGGAATCTGTACACCAGTTGATTGACAGTTGAGAGGCGGGACCAAAGAGCCAAAGCTCAACCCCCGCAAGCACAAATAAGTGAATACAAATAGGTGAGTACACACACACACACACACACACACACACACACACACACACACACACACACACACACACACACACACACACACACACACACACACACACACACACACACACACACACACACACACACACACACACACACACACACACATTAGGAGAAAAACAACAGTAAAGGAACAGGTTATGAGATTAAGGATAGGGGCGGAAGGATTCACTACAAATGACAAGGAAGTGTGTGAGGAATTGAATAAGAAATTCCAGGAGGTCTTCACCTTAGAACAAGGAGAAATTCCAGAGGTAAGTGAGGGAATAGCTAACCAGGAACCACTGGAAGAGTTTGAGATTACCAGTGGGGAAGTAAGGAAGTGTTTACTAGAGTTGGACGTGACGAAGGCTATAGGCCCAGATGGAATCTCCCCTTGGGTTCTAAAGGAAGGAGCAAGAGAACTGAGCCTACCACTCTCCATAGTGTATAACAAATCACTGGCAACAGGGGAACTGCCAGATACTTGGAAAGCAGCTAACGTAGTCCCGATATACAAGAAAGGGGATAGACAGGAGGCACTGAACTACAGGCCAGTGTCCCTAACCTGCATACCATGCAAGCTGATGGAGAAGATTGTGCGAAAAAAACTAGTGGAGCATCTGGAGCGAAGGAACTTTGTAACACAGCATCAACATGGGTTCAGGGATGGCAGGTCCTGCCTCACAGGGTTACTTGAATTCTACGACCAGGCAACAAAAATAAGGCAAGAAAGAGAAGGGTGGGCAGACTGCATATTTTTGGATTGTCAGAAAGCCTTTGATACAGTGCCACACAAGAGGCTAGTGCGAAAGTTGGAGATGCAGGCTGGAGTGAGAGGGAAGGTACTCCGGTGGAAAGAGGAATACCTAAGCAACAGGAGACAACGAGTCTGTGTGAGGGGTGAAGTCTCAGATTGGCGAGACGTCACAAGTGGAGTCCCGCAGGGGTCAGTCCTCGGACCTATACTGTTTCTGGTATATGTAAATGATCTCCCAGAGGGTATAGATTCGTTCCTCTCAATGTTTGCCGACGATGCAAAAATTATGAGGAGGATTGAAACAGAGGATGATAGTAGGAGGCTACAAGATGACCTGGATAGACTGAGTGAATGGTCCAACAAATGGCTGTTGAAGTTCAACCCGAGTAAATGCAAAGTAATGAAACTAGGCAGTGGAAACAGGAGGCCAGGCACAGGATACAGAATAGGAGATGAAGTACTTAATGAAACAGACAGAAAGATCTAGGAGTTGATATCACACCAAACCTGTCTCCTGAAGCCCACATAAAGAGAATAACGTCTGCGGCATATGCGAGGCTGGCTAACATCAGAACGGCGTTCAGGAACCTGTGTAAGGAATCATTCAGAATCTTGTACACCACATATGTAAGACCAATCCTGGAGTATGCGGCCCCAGCATGGAGCCCGTACCTTGTCAAGCACAAGACGAAGCTGGAAAAAGTCCAAAGGTATGCTACTAGACTAGTCCCAGAACTAAGAGGCATGAGTTATGAGGAAAGGCTGCGGGAAATGCACCTCACGACACTGGAAGACAGAAGAGTAAGGGGGGACATGATCACAACCTACAAAATCCTCAGGGGAATCGACCGGGTAAACAAGGACGAACTTTTCAACACTGGTGGGACGCGAACAAGGGGACACAGGTGGAAGCTGAGTACCCAAATGAGCCACAGAGACGTTAGAAAGAACTTTTTCAGTGTCAGAGTAGTTAGCAAATGGAATGCATTAGGAAGTGATGTGGTGGAGGCTGACTCCATTCACAGTTTCAAATGTAGATATGATAGAGCCCAATAGGCTCAGCAATCTGTACACCAGTTGATTGACGGTTGAGAGGCGGGACCAAAGAGCCAGAGCTCAACCCCCGCAAGCACAATTAGGTGAGTACAATTAGGTGAGTACACACACACACACACACACACACACACACACACACACACACACACACACACACACACACACACACACACACACACACAAAACGCGAACAAGGGACACAGGTGGAAACTGAGTACCCACATGAGCCACAGAGACGTTAGAAGGAACTTTTTCAGTGTCAGATTAGTTAACGGATGGAATGCATTAGGCAGTGATGTGGTGGAGGCTGACTCCATACACAGTTTTAAATGTAGATATGATAGAGCCCACTAGGCTCAGGAATCTGTACACCAGTTGATTGACAGTTGAGAGGCGGGACCAAAGAGCCAAAGCTCAACCCCCGCAAGCACAAATAAGTGAATACAAATAGGTGAGTACACACACACACACACACACACACACACACACACACACACACACACACACACACACACACACACACACACACACACACACACACACACACACACACACACACACACACACACACACACACACACACACACACACACACACACACACACACACACACACACACACACACACACACACACACACACACACACACACACACACACACACACACACACACACGATTTCATGAGCGAAATCGCGAAAGAGGAACTGCTAGCAAGGAAGTGTTGTCTAAAAGGTGTAGAGAAGTTCAAGAAAATATTCCTGCAGAGGGATATGACAAGGGAAGAGAGAATACGGACAGCAGACGCGAGGAAGGAGCGCAGGGAGAGAGAAGGAAATCAGAGTACCACAACCCGGAACCCTACAATCCCAGAGCGAAGTGGAGAACCCTCCTCAAACAGTGCAACAGCCACAGGGATTGGGGCACCACCCCCAAATTCTACCCAACAGACACCCAACCTGCCCCATCCCCTGTCAGCCCCCCACTAAGTACCCACCTAGGGCACCCTCCCCCCACCCACCCCCCTCCCCCCACTCACCCCCCTTCTCCCCCTCACCCCTCACCCCAGGACCTCCCTTCCCCCCCATCCCCCATGCCCTCCCTTCTCCTACATGCCTTCCCGTCTCCCCCACCCCCATGCCCTCCCTTCCCCCCCTCCCCCCTAAGCCCCCCACTCTCCCCCACCCCACCTAAGTCTTCCCCTCTCCCCCACTCCCCTAAACCCTCCCCTCTTCCTCACCCACCTCAGCCCTCCCTTTTCCCCCACGCCCCCCAAGCCCTCCACCCTTTTCTCTCCCCCCAAGCCCCCCCATCTCCCCTATCCCCCACAGCCTCTCCTCCCCCCATGCTTCCCCAACCCTCCCTCTTTTACCCACCCCCTGTACCCTCCCCCTCTTATCCACCCCCTGTACCCTCCCCCTCTCCCCCACCACCCCAAGCCCTCCCTCCTCCACCAATCCCCCCGTGCCAGGTCCCCCCAGCTCCCACTCACCCCAGATCCCAAAGGTCCCCCCCAGAAAAGAAGCAGAAGAGAGTCAGTTTCAGGGTGATGTACTCGAACATAGATGGGATCACAAGCAAGACAAGTGAACTAAGGGAAAGAGCACAAGAAGTTAACCCAGATGTAATCGGACTCACTGAAACAAAACTCTCTGGAATCATAACGAATGCCGTGTTTCCCCAGGAGTATACAGTAATAAGGAAAGAGAGGGAAGGTAGAGGAGGAGGCGGAGTGGCCCTACTCATGAGAAGGGAATGGAGTTTTAAGGAGATGGCCATCCCGGGCTGTGAGGAGTTCAGAGACTACATAGCAGGCACCATAACAATGGGAGGACCAAGAATAGTAGTAGCAGTAATATACAACCCTCCACCAAATGACAGGAGACCCAGTCAAGAGTATGAAAACAACAACAAGGCAGTTAACACTATAATTGAGAGGGCAGCCTCTGCTGCCTGTAGAAATAGATCCCACCTGCTCATCATGGGCGACTTCAATCACGGAAAGATTGACTGGGAGAACAAGGAACCGCATGGAGGCGAGGATACGTGGAGAGCCAAACTATTGGAGGTGGTGACAAGCAACTTTTTAACCCAGCATGTCGGAGAACCCACAAGGATGAGAGGCAATGACGAACCAGCGAGACTCGACCTAGTCTTCACTCTGAACGACTCCGACATAAGAGAAATCGGTTTTGAGGACCCAGTAGGAATGAGCGACCACAGTGTACTGGTGTTTGAGTACTTGATTGAAGAAGGGTTATTGAACTCGAGGAGGGATACCGAAACCAAAAGGTTAGCATACCGAAAGGGAAACTATGAGGGGATAAGAAAATTCCTAACAGATATAGCATGGGAAACAGAGCTCAGGGGAAAGACGGCCCAAGATATGATGGATTACATCACGCAGAAGTGCAAGGACGCAGCGAACAAGTTTGTCCCAGTCCAAAAGGAAAACAGAGAAATGAAGATGAGAAACCCATGGTTTAATCAAAGATGTAGGCTAGCTAAGCAGCAAAGTAAAAGGGCATGGAGAAACTATAGGAATAACAGGACACTGGAGAGCAGAGAAAGATACCAGAATGCCAGGAATGAATATGTCAGGATGAGAAGAGAGGCAGAAAGACAATACGAAAATGACATCGCAAGCAAGGCAAAGACTCAGCCTAAATTGTTGCATAGCCACATTAGGAGAAAAACAACAGTAAAGGAACAGGTTATGAGATTAAGGATAGGGGCGGAAGGATTCACTACAAATGACAAGGAAGTGTGTGAGGAATTGAATAAGAAATTCCAGGAGGTCTTCACCTTAGAACAAGGAGAAATTCCAGAGGTAAGTGAGGGAATAGCTAACCAGGAACCACTGGAAGAGTTTGAGATTACCAGTGGGGAAGTAAGGAAGTGTTTACTAGAGTTGGACGTGACAAAGGCTATAGGCCCAGATGGAATCTCCCCTTGGGTTCTAAAGGAAGGAGCAAGAGAACTGAGCCTACCACTCTCCATAGTGTATAACAAATCACTGGCAACAGGGGAACTGCCAGATATTTGGAAAGCAGCTAACGTAGTCCCGATATACAAGAAAGGGGATAGACAGGAGGCACTGAACTACAGGCCAGTGTCCCTAACCTGCATACCATGCAAGCTGATGGAGAAGATTGTGCGAAAAAAACTAGTGGAGCATCTGGAGCGAAGGAACTTTGTAACACAGCATCAACATGGGTTCAGGGATGGCAGGTCCTGCCTCACAGGGTTACTTGAATTCTACGACCAGGCAACAAAAATAAGGCAAGAAAGAGAAGGGTGGGCAGACTGCATATTTTTGGATTGTCAGAAAGCCTTTGATACAGTGCCACACAAGAGGCTAGTGCGAAAGTTGGAGATGCAGGCTGGAGTGAGAGGGAAGGTACTCCGGTGGATAGAGGAATACCTAAGCAACAGGAGACAACGAGTCTGTGTGAGGGGTGAGGTCTCAGATTGGCGAGACGTCACAAGTGGAGTCCCGCAGGGGTCAGTCCTTGGACCTATACTGTTTCTGGTATATGTAAATGATCTCCCAGAGGGTATAGATTCGTTCCTCTCAATGTTTGCCGACGATGCAAAAATTATGAGGAGGATTGAAACAGAGGATGATAGTAGGAGGCTACAAGATGACCTGGATAGACTGAGTGAATGGTCCAACAAATGGCTGTTGAAGTTCAACCCGAGTAAATGCAAAGTAATGAAACTAGGAAGTGGAAACAGGAGGCCAGGCACAGGATACAGAATAGGAGATGAAGTACTTAATGAAACAGACAGCGAGAAAGATCTAGGAGTTGATATCACACCAAACCTGTCTCCTGAAGCCCACATAAAGAGAATAACGTCTGCGGCATATGCGAGGCTGGCTAACATCAGAACGGCGTTCAGGAACCTGTGTAAGGAATCATTCAGAATCTTGTACACCACATATGTAAGACCAATCCTGGAGTATGCGGCCCCAGCATGGAGCCCGTACCTTGTCAAGCACAAGACGAAGCTGGAAAAAGTCCAAAGGTATGCTACTAGACTAGTCCCAGAACTAAGAGGCATGAGTTATGAGGAAAGGCTGCGGGAAATGCACCTCACGACACTGGAAGACAGAAGAGTAAGGGGGGACATGATCACAACCTACAAAATCCTCAGGGGAATCGACCGGGTAAACAAGGACGAACTTTTCAACACTGGTGGGACGCGAACAAGGGGACACAGGTGGAAGCTGAGTACCCAAATGAGCCACAGAGACGTTAGAAAGAACTTTTTCAGTGTCAGAGTAGTTAGCAAATGGAATGCATTAGGAAGTGATGTGGTGGAGGCTGACTCCATTCACAGTTTCAAATGTAGATATGATAGAGCCCAATAGGCTCAGGAATCTGTACACCAGTTGATTGACGGTTGAGAGGCGGGACCAAAGAGCCAGAGCTCAACCCCCGCAAGCACAATTAGGTGAGTACAATTAGGTGAGTACACACACACACACACACACACACACACACACACACACACACACACACACACACACACACACACACACACACACACACACACACACACACACACACAAAACGCGAACAAGGGACACAGGTGGAAACTGAGTACCCACATGAGCCACAGAGACGTTAGAAGGAACTTTTTCAGTGTCAGATTAGTTAACGGATGGAATGCATTAGGCAGTGATGTGGTGGAGGCTGACTCCATACACAGTTTTAAATGTAGATATGATAGAGCCCACTAGGCTCAGGAATCTGTACACCAGTTGATTGACAGTTGAGAGGCGGGACCAAAGAGCCAAAGCTCAACCCCCGCAAGCACAAATAAGTGAATACAAATAGGTGAGTACACACACACACACACACACACACACACACACACACACACACACACACACACACACACACACACACACACACACACACACACACACACACACACACACACACACACACACACACACACACACACACACACACACACACACACACACACACACACACATTAGGAGAAAAACAACAGTAAAGGAACAGGTTATGAGATTAAGGATAGGGGCGGAAGGATTCACTACAAATGACAAGGAAGTGTGTGAGGAATTGAATAAGAAATTCCAGGAGGTCTTCACCTTAGAACAAGGAGAAATTCCAGAGGTAAGTGAGGGAATAGCTAACCAGGAACCACTGGAAGAGTTTGAGATTACCAGTGGGGAAGTAAGGAAGTGTTTACTAGAGTTGTACGTGACGAAGGCTATAGGCCCAGATGGAATCTCCCCTTGGGTTCTAAAGGAAGGAGCAAGAGAACTGAGCCTACCACTCTCCATAGTGTATAACAAATCACTGGCAACAGGGGAACTGCCAGATACTTGGAAAGCAGCTAACGTAGTCCCGATATACAAGAAAGGGGATAGACAGGAGGCACTGAACTACAGGCCAGTGTCCCTAACCTGCATACCATGCAAGCTGATGGAGAAGATTGTGCGAAAAAAACTAGTGGAGCATCTGGAGCGAAGGAACTTTGTAACACAGCATCAACATGGGTTCAGGGATGGCAGGTCCTGCCTCACAGGGTTACTTGAATTCTACGACCAGGCAACAAAAATAAGGCAAGAAAGAGAAGGGTGGGCAGACTGCATATTTTTGGATTGTCAGAAAGCCTTTGATACAGTGCCACACAAGAGGCTAGTGCGAAAGTTGGAGATGCAGGCTGGAGTGAGAGGGAAGGTACTCCGGTGGATAGAGGAATACCTAAGCAACAGGAGACAACGAGTCTGTGTGAGGGGTGAAGTCTCAGATTGGCGAGACGTCACAAGTGGAGTCCCGCAGGGGTCAGTCCTCGGACCTATACTGTTTCTGGTATATGTAAATGATCTCCCAGAGGGTATAGATTCGTTCCTCTCAATGTTTGCCGACGATGCAAAAATTATGAGGAGGATTGAAACAGAGGATGATAGTAGGAGGCTACAAGATGACCTGGATAGACTGAGTGAATGGTCCAACAAATGGCTGTTGAAGTTCAACCCGAGTAAATGCAAAGTAATGAAACTAGGCAGTGGAAACAGGAGGCCAGGCACAGGATACAGAATAGGAGATGAAGTACTTAATGAAACAGACAGAAAGATCTAGGAGTTGATATCACACCAAACCTGTCTCCTGAAGCCCACATAAAGAGAATAACGTCTGCGGCATATGCGAGGCTGGCTAACATCAGAACGGCGTTCAGGAACCTGTGTAAGGAATCATTCAGAATCTTGTACACCACATATGTAAGACCAATCCTGGAGTATGCGGCCCCAGCATGGAGCCCGTACCTTGTCAAGCACAAGACGAAGCTGGAAAAAGTCCAAAGGTATGCTACTAGACTAGTCCCAGAACTAAGAGGCATGAGTTATGAGGAAAGGCTGCGGGAAATGCACCTCACGACACTGGAAGACAGAAGAGTAAGGGGGGACATGATCACAACCTACAAAATCCTCAGGGGAATCGACCGGGTAAACAAGGACGAACTTTTCAACACTGGTGGGACGCGAACAAGGGGACACAGGTGGAAGCTGAGTACCCAAATGAGCCACAGAGACGTTAGAAAGAACTTTTTCAGTGTCAGAGTAGTTAGCAAATGGAATGCATTAGGAAGTGATGTGGTGGAGGCTGACTCCATTCACAGTTTCAAATGTAGATATGATAGAGCCCAATAGGCTCAGGAATCTGTACACCAGTTGATTGACGGTTGAGAGGCGGGACCAAAGAGCCAGAGCTCAACCCCCGCAAGCACAATTAGGTGAGTACAATTAGGTGAGTACACACACACACACACACACACACACACACACACACACACACACACACACACACACACACACACACACACACACACACACACACACACACACACACACACACACACAAAACGCGAACAAGGGACACAGGTGGAAACTGAGTACCCACATGAGCCACAGAGACGTTAGAAGGAACTTTTTCGGTGTCAGATTAGTTAACGGATGGAATGCATTAGGCAGTGATGTGGTGGAGGCTGACTCCATACACAGTTTTAAATGTAGATATGATAGAGCCCACTAGGCTCAGGAATCTGTACACCAGTTGATTGACAGTTGAGAGGCGGGACCAAAGAGCCAAAGCTCAACCCCCGCAAGCACAAATAAGTGAATACAAATAGGTGAGTACACACACACACACACACACACACACACACACACACACACACACACACACACACACACACACACACACACACACACACACACACACACACACACACACACACACACACACACACACACACACACACACACACACACACACACACACACACACACACACACACACACACACACACACACACACACACACACACACATTAGGAGAAAAACAACAGTAAAGGAACAGGTTATGAGATTAAGGATAGGGGCGGAAGGATTCACTACAAATGACAAGGAAGTGTGTGAGGAATTGAATAAGAAATTCCAGGAGGTCTTCACCTTAGAACAAGGAGAAATTCCAGAGGTAAGTGAGGGAATAGCTAACCAGGAACCACTGGAAGAGTTTGAGATTACCAGTGGGGAAGTAAGGAAGTGTTTACTAGAGTTGGACGTGACGAAGGCTATAGGCCCAGATGGAATCTCCCCTTGGGTTCTAAAGGAAGGAGCAAGAGAACTGAGCCTACCACTCTCCATAGTGTATAACAAATCACTGGCAACAGGGGAACTGCCAGATACTTGGAAAGCAGCTAACGTAGTCCCGATATACAAGAAAGGGGATAGACAGGAGGCACTGAACTACAGGCCAGTGTCCCTAACCTGCATACCATGCAAGCTGATGGAGAAGATTGTGCGAAAAAAACTAGTGGAGCATCTGGAGCGAAGGAACTTTGTAACACAGCATCAACATGGGTTCAGGGATGGCAGGTCCTGCCTCACAGGGTTACTTGAATTCTACGACCAGGCAACAAAAATAAGGCAAGAAAGAGAAGGGTGGGCAGACTGCATATTTTTGGATTGTCAGAAAGCCTTTGATACAGTGCCACACAAGAGGCTAGTGCGAAAGTTGGAGATGCAGGCTGGAGTGAGAGGGAAGGTACTCCGGTGGATAGAGGAATACCTAAGCAACAGGAGACAACGAGTCTGTGTGAGGGGTGAAGTCTCAGATTGGCGAGACGTCACAAGTGGAGTCCCGCAGGGGTCAGTCCTCGGACCTATACTGTTTCTGGTATATGTAAATGATCTCCCAGAGGGTATAGATTCGTTCCTCTCAATGTTTGCCGACGATGCAAAAATTATGAGGAGGATTGAAACAGAGGATGATAGTAGGAGGCTACAAGATGACCTGGATAGACTGAGTGAATGGTCCAACAAATGGCTGTTGAAGTTCAACCCGAGTAAATGCAAAGTAATGAAACTAGGCAGTGGAAACAGGAGGCCAGGCACAGGATACAGAATAGGAGATGAAGTACTTAATGAAACAGACAGAAAGATCTAGGAGTTGATATCACACCAAACCTGTCTCCTGAAGCCCACATAAAGAGAATAACGTCTGCGGCATATGCGAGGCTGGCTAACATCAGAACGGCGTTCAGGAACCTGTGTAAGGAATCATTCAGAATCTTGTACACCACATATGTAAGACCAATCCTGGAGTATGCGGCCCCAGCATGGAGCCCGTACCTTGTCAAGCACAAGACGAAGCTGGAAAAAGTCCAAAGGTATGCTACTAGACTAGTCCCAGAACTAAGAGGCATGAGTTATGAGGAAAGGCTGCGGGAAATGCACCTCACGACACTGGAAGACAGAAGAGTAAGGGGGGACATGATCACAACCTACAAAATCCTCAGCGGAATCGACCGGGTAAACAAGGACGAACTTTTCAACACTGGTGGGACGCGAACAAGGGGACACAGGTGGAAGCTGAGTACCCAAATGAGCCACAGAGACGTTAGAAAGAACTTTTTCAGTGTCAGAGTAGTTAGCAAATGGAATGCATTAGGAAGTGATGTGGTGGAGGCTGACTCCATTCACAGTTTCAAATGTAGATATGATAGAGCCCAATAGGCTCAGGAATCTGTACACCAGTTGATTGACGGTTGAGAGGCGGGACCAAAGAGCCAGAGCTCAACCCCCGCAAGCACAATTAGGTGAGTACAATTAGGTGAGTACACACACACACACACACACACACACACACACACACACACACACACACACACACACACACACACACACACACACACACACACACACACACACACACACACACACACACACACACACACACACACACACACACACACACACACACACATACACACACACACACACACACACACACACACACACACACACACACACACACACACATTAGGAGAAAAACAACAGTAAAGGAACAGGTTATGAGATTAAGGATAGGGGCGGAAGGATTCACTACAAATGACAAGGAAGTGTGTGAGGAATTGAATAAGAAATTCCAGGAGGTCTTCACCTTAGAACAAGGAGAAATTCCAGAGGTAAGTGAGGGAATAGCTAACCAGGAACCACTGGAAGAGTTTGAGATTACCAGTGGGGAAGTAAGGAAGTGTTTATTAGAGTTGGACGTGACGAAGGCTATAGGCCCAGATGGAATCTCCCCTTGGGTTCTAAAGGAAGGAGCAAGAGAACTGAGCCTACCACTCTCCATAGTGTATAACAAATCACTGGCAACAGGGGAACTGCCAGATACTTGGAAAGCAGCTAACGTAGTCCCGATATACAAGAAAGGGGATAGACAGGAGGCACTGAACTACAGGCCAGTGTCCCTAACCTGCATACCATGCAAGCTGATGGAGAAGATTGTGCGAAAAAAACTAGTGGAGCATCTGGAGCGAAGGAACTTTGTAACACAGCATCAACATGGGTTCAGGGATGGCAGGTCCTGCCTCACAGGGTTACTTGAATTCTACGACCAGGCAACAAAAATAAGGCAAGAAAGAGAAGGGTGGGCAGACTGCATATTTTTGGATTGTCAGAAAGCCTTTGATACAGTGCCACACAAGAGGCTAGTGCGAAAGTTGGAGATGCAGGCTGGAGTGAGAGGGAAGGTACTCCGGTGGATAGAGGAATACCTAAGCAACAGGAGACAACGAGTCTGTGTGAGGGGTGAAGTCTCAGATTGGCGAGACGTCACAAGTGGAGTCCCGCAGGGGTCAGTCCTCGGACCTATACTGTTTCTGGTATATGTAAATGATCTCCCAGAGGGTATAGATTCGTTCCTCTCAATGTTTGCCGACGATGCAAAAATTATGAGGAGGATTGAAACAGAGGATGATAGTAGGAGGCTACAAGATGACCTGGATAGACTGAGTGAATGGTCCAACAAATGGCTGTTGAAGTTCAACCCGAGTAAATGCAAAGTAATGAAACTAGGCAGTGGAAACAGGAGGCCAGGCACAGGATACAGAATAGGAGATGAAGTACTTAATGAAACAGACAGAAAGATCTAGGAGTTGATATCACACCAAACCTGTCTCCTGAAGCCCACATAAAGAGAATAACGTCTGCGGCATATGCGAGGCTGGCTAACATCAGAACGGCGTTCAGGAACCTGTGTAAGGAATCATTCAGAATCTTGTACACCACATATGTAAGACCAATCCTGGAGTATGCGGCCCCAGCATGGAGCCCGTACCTTGTCAAGCACAAGACGAAGCTGGAAAAAGTCCAAAGGTATGCTACTAGACTAGTCCCAGAACTAAGAGGCATGAGTTATGAGGAAAGGCTGCGGGAAATGCACCTCACGACACTGGAAGACAGAAGAGTAAGGGGGGACATGATCACAACCTACAAAATCCTCAGGGGAATCGACCGGGTAAACAAGGACGAACTTTTCAACACTGGTGGGACGCGAACAAGGGGACACAGGTGGAAGCTGAGTACCCAAATGAGCCACAGAGACGTTAGAAAGAACTTTTTCAGTGTCAGAGTAGTTAGCAAATGGAATGCATTAGGAAGTGATGTGGTGGAGGCTGACTCCATTCACAGTTTCAAATGTAAATATGATAGAGCCCAATAGGCTCAGGAATCTGTACACCAGTTGATTGACGGTTGAGAGGCGGGACCAAAGAGCCAGAGCTCAACCCCCGCAAGCACAATTAGGTGAGTACAATTAGGTGAGTACACACACACACACACACACACACACACACACACACACACACACACACACACACACACACACACACACACACACACACACACACACACACACACACACACACACACACACACACACACACACACACACACACACACACACACACACATTAGGAGAAAAACAACAGTAAAGGAACAGGTTATGAGATTAAGGATAGGGGCGGAAGGATTCACTACAAATGACAAGGAAGTGTGTGAGGAATTGAATAAGAAATTCCAGGAGGTCTTCACCTTAGAACAAGGAGAAATTCCAGAGGTAAGTGAGGGAATAGCTAACCAGGAACCACTGGAAGAGTTTGAGATTACCAGTGGGGAAGTAAGGAAGTGTTTATTAGAGTTGGACGTGACGAAGGCTATAGGCCCAGATGGAATCTCCCCTTGGGTTCTAAAGGAAGGAGCAAGAGAACTGAGCCTACCACTCTCCATAGTGTATAACAAATCACTGGCAACAGGGGAACTGCCAGATACTTGGAAAGCAGCTAACGTAGTCCCGATATACAAGAAAGGGGATAGACAGGAGGCACTGAACTACAGGCCAGTGTCCCTAACCTGCATACCATGCAAGCTGATGGAGAAGATTGTGCGAAAAAAACTAGTGGAGCATCTGGAGCGAAGGAACTTTGTAACACAGCATCAACATGGGTTCAGGGATGGCAGGTCCTGCCTCACAGGGTTACTTGAATTCTACGACCAGGCAACAAAAATAAGGCAAGAAAGAGAAGGGTGGGCAGACTGCATATTTTTGGATTGTCAGAAAGCCTTTGATACAGTGCCACACAAGAGGCTAGTGCGAAAGTTGGAGATGCAGGCTGGAGTGAGAGGGAAGGTACTCCGGTGGATAGAGGAATACCTAAGCAACAGGAGACAACGAGTCTGTGTGAGGGGTGAAGTCTCAGATTGGCGAGACGTCACAAGTGGAGTCCCGCAGGGGTCAGTCCTCGGACCTATACTGTTTCTGGTATATGTAAATGATCTCCCAGAGGGTATAGATTCGTTCCTCTCAATGTTTGCCGACGATGCAAAAATTATGAGGAGGATTGAAACAGAGGATGATAGTAGGAGGCTACAAGATGACCTGGATAGACTGAGTGAATGGTCCAACAAATGGCTGTTGAAGTTCAACCCGAGTAAATGCAAAGTAATGAAACTAGGCAGTGGAAACAGGAGGCCAGGCACAGGATACAGAATAGGAGATGAAGTACTTAATGAAACAGACAGAAAGATCTAGGAGTTGATATCACACCAAACCTGTCTCCTGAAGCCCACATAAAGAGAATAACGTCTGCGGCATATGCGAGGCTGGCTAACATCAGAACGGCGTTCAGGAACCTGTGTAAGGAATCATTCAGAATCTTGTACACCACATATGTAAGACCAATCCTGGAGTATGCGGCCCCAGCATGGAGCCCGTACCTTGTCAAGCACAAGACGAAGCTGGAAAAAGTCCAAAGGTATGCTACTAGACTAGTCCCAGAACTAAGAGGCATGAGTTATGAGGAAAGGCTGCGGGAAATGCACCTCACGACACTGGAAGACAGAAGAGTAAGGGGGGACATGATCACAACCTACAAAATCCTCAGGGGAATCGACCGGGTAAACAAGGACGAACTTTTCAACACTGGTGGGACGCGAACAAGGGGACACAGGTGGAAGCTGAGTACCCAAATGAGCCACAGAGACGTTAGAAAGAACTTTTTCAGTGTCAGAGTAGTTAGCAAATGGAATGCATTAGGAAGTGATGTGGTGGAGGCTGACTCCATTCACAGTTTCAAATGTAGATATGATAGAGCCCAATAGGCTCAGGAATCTGTACACCAGTTGATTGACGGTTGAGAGGCGGGACCAAAGAGCCAGAGCTCAACCCCCGCAAGCACAATTAGGTGAGTACAATTAGGTGAGTACACACACACACACACACACACACACACACACACACACACACACACACACACACACACACACACACACACACACACACACACACACACACACACACACACACACACACACACACACACACACACACACACACACACACACACACACACACACACACACACACACACACACACACACACACACACACATTAGGAGAAAAACAACAGTAAAGGAACAGGTTATGAGATTAAGGATAGGGGCGGAAGGATTCACTACAAATGACAAGGAAGTGTGTGAGGAATTGAATAAGAAATTCCAGGAGGTCTTCACCTTAGAACAAGGAGAAATTCCAGAGGTAAGTGAGGGAATAGCTAACCAGGAACCACTGGAAGAGTTTGAGATTACCAGTGGGGAAGTAAGGAAGTGTTTACTAGAGTTGGACGTGACGAAGGCTATAGGCCCAGATGGAATCTCCCCTTGGGTTCTAAAGGAAGGAGCAAGAGAACTGAGCCTACCACTCTCCATAGTGTATAACAAATCACTGGCAACAGGGGAACTGCCAGATACTTGGAAAGCAGCTAACGTAGTCCCGATATACAAGAAAGGGGATAGACAGGAGGCACTGAACTACAGGCCAGTGTCCCTAACCTGCATACCATGCAAGCTGATGGAGAAGATTGTGCGAAAAAAACTAGTGGAGCATCTGGAGCGAAGGAACTTTGTAACACAGCATCAACATGGGTTCAGGGATGGCAGGTCCTGCCTCACAGGGTTACTTGAATTCTACGACCAGGCAACAAAAATAAGGCAAGAAAGAGAAGGGTGGGCAGACTGCATATTTTTGGATTGTCAGAAAGCCTTTGATACAGTGCCACACAAGAGGCTAGTGCGAAAGTTGGAGATGCAGGCTGGAGTGAGAGGGAAGGTACTCCGGTGGATAGAGGAATACCTAAGCAACAGGAGACAACGAGTCTGTGTGAGGGGTGAAGTCTCAGATTGGCGAGACGTCACAAGTGGAGTCCCGCAGGGGTCAGTCCTCGGACCTATACTGTTTCTGGTATATGTAAATGATCTCCCAGAGGGTATAGATTCGTTCCTCTCAATGTTTGCCGACGATGCAAAAATTATGAGGAGGATTGAAACAGAGGATGATAGTAGGAGGCTACAAGATGACCTGGATAGACTGAGTGAATGGTCCAACAAATGGCTGTTGAAGTTCAACCCGAGTAAATGCAAAGTAATGAAACTAGGCAGTGGAAACAGGAGGCCAGGCACAGGATACAGAATAGGAGATGAAGTACTTAATGAAACAGACAGAAAGATCTAGGAGTTGATATCACACCAAACCTGTCTCCTGAAGCCCACATAAAGAGAATAACGTCTGCGGCATATGCGAGGCTGGCTAACATCAGAACGGCGTTCAGGAACCTGTGTAAGGAATCATTCAGAATCTTGTACACCACATATGTAAGACCAATCCTGGAGTATGCGGCCCCAGCATGGAGCCCGTACCTTGTCAAGCACAAGACGAAGCTGGAAAAAGTCCAAAGGTATGCTACTAGACTAGTCCCAGAACTAAGAGGCATGAGTTATGAGGAAAGGCTGCGGGAAATGCACCTCACGACACTGGAAGACAGAAGAGTAAGGGGGGACATGATCACAACCTACAAAATCCTCAGGGGAATCGACCGGGTAAACAAGGACGAACTTTTCAACACTGGTGGGACGCGAACAAGGGGACACAGGTGGAAGCTGAGTACCCAAATGAGCCACAGAGACGTTAGAAAGAACTTTTTCAGTGTCAGAGTAGTTAGCAAATGGAATGCATTAGGAAGTGATGTGGTGGAGGGTGACTCCATTCACAGTTTCAAATGTAGATATGATAGAGCCCAATAGGCTCAGGAATCTGTACACCAGTTGATTGACGGTTGAGAGGCGGGACCAAAGAGCCAGAGCTCAACCCCCGCAAGCACAATTAGGTGAGTACAATTAGGTGAGTACACACACACACACACACACACACACACACACACACACACACACACACACACACACACACACACACACACACACACACACACACACACACACACACACACACACACACACACACACACACACACACACACACACACACACAAAACGCGAACAAGGGACACAGGTGGAAACTGAGTACCCACATGAGCCACAGAGACGTTAGAAGGAACTTTTTCAGTGTCAGATTAGTTAACGGATGGAATGCATTAGGCAGTGATGTGGTGGAGGCTGACTCCATACACAGTTTTAAATGTAGATATGATAGAGCCCACTAGGCTCAGGAATCTGTACACCAGTTGATTGACAGTTGAGAGGCGGGACCAAAGAGCCAAAGCTCAACCCCCGCAAGCACAAATAAGTGAATACAAATAGGTGAGTACACACACACACACACACACACACACACACACACACACACACACACACACACACACACACACACACACACACACACACACACACACACACACACACACACACACACACACACACACACACACACACACACACACACACACACACACACACACACACACACACACACACACACACACACACACACACACACACACACACACACACACACACACACACACACACACACACACACACACACACACACACACACACACACACACACACACACACACACACACACACACACACACACACACACACACACACACACACACACACACACACACACACACACACACACACACACACACACACACACACACACACACACACACACACACACACACACACACACACACACACACACACACACACACACACACACACACACACACACACACACACACACACACACACACACACACACACACACACACACACACACACACACACACACACACACACATTAGGAGAAAAACAACAGTAAAGGAACAGGTTATGAGATTAAGGATAGGGGCGGAAGGATTCACTACAAATGACAAGGAAGTGTGTGAGGAATTGAATAAGAAATTCCAGGAGGTCTTCACCTTAGAACAAGGAGAAATTCCAGAGGTAAGTGAGGGAATAGCTAACCAGGAACCACTGGAAGAGTTTGAGATTACCAGTGGGGAAGTAAGGAAGTGTTTACTAGAGTTGGACGTGACGAAGGCTATAGGCCCAGATGGAATCTCCCCTTGGGTTCTAAAGGAAGGAGCAAGAGAACTGAGCCTACCACTCTCCATAGTGTATAACAAATCACTGGCAACAGGGGAACTGCCAGATACTTGGAAAGCAGCTAACGTAGTCCCGATATACAAGAAAGGGGATAGACAGGAGGCACTGAACTACAGGCCAGTGTCCCTAACCTGCATACCATGCAAGCTGATGGAGAAGATTGTGCGAAAAAAACTAGTGGAGCATCTGGAGCGAAGGAACTTTGTAACACAGCATCAACATGGGTTCAGGGATGGCAGGTCCTGCCTCACAGGGTTACTTGAATTCTACGACCAGGCAACAAAAATAAGGCAAGAAAGAGAAGGGTGGGCAGACTGCATATTTTTGGATTGTCAGAAAGCCTTTGATACAGTGCCACACAAGAGGCTAGTGCGAAAGTTGGAGATGCAGGCTGGAGTGAGAGGGAAGGTACTCCGGTGGATAGAGGAATACCTAAGCAACAGGAGACAACGAGTCTGTGTGAGGGGTGAAGTCTCAGATTGGCGAGACGTCACAAGTGGAGTCCCGCAGGGGTCAGTCCTCGGACCTATACTGTTTCTGGTATATGTAAATGATCTCCCAGAGGGTATAGATTCGTTCCTCTCAATGTTTGCCGACGATGCAAAAATTATGAGGCGGATTGAAACAGAGGATGATAGTAGGAGGCTACAAGATGACCTGGATAGACTGAGTGAATGGTCCAACAAATGGCTGTTGAAGTTCAACCCGAGTAAATGCAAAGTAATGAAACTAGGCAGTGGAAACAGGAGGCCAGGCACAGGATACAGAATAGGAGATGAAGTACTTAATGAAACAGACAGAAAGATCTAGGAGTTGATATCACACCAAACCTGTCTCCTGAAGCCCACATAAAGAGAATAACGTCTGCGGCATATGCGAGGCTGGCTAACATCAGAACGGCGTTCAGGAACCTGTGTAAGGAATCATTCAGAATCTTGTACACCACATATGTAAGACCAATCCTGGAGTATGCGGCCCCAGCATGGAGCCCGTACCTTGTCAAGCACAAGACGAAGCTGGAAAAAGTCCAAAGGTATGCTACTAGACTAGTCCCAGAACTAAGAGGCATGAGTTATGAGGAAAGGCTGCGGGAAATGCACCTCACGACACTGGAAGACAGAAGAGTAAGGGGGGACATGATCACAACCTACAAAATCCTCAGGGGAATCGACCGGGTAAACAAGGACGAACTTTTCAACACTGGTGGGACGCGAACAAGGGGACACAGGTGGAAGCTGAGTACCCAAATGAGCCACAGAGACGTTAGAAAGAACTTTTTCAGTGTCAGAGTAGTTAGCAAATGGAATGCATTAGGAAGTGATGTGGTGGAGGCTGACTCCATTCACAGTTTCAAATGTAGATATGATAGAGCCCAATAGGCTCAGGAATCTGTACACCAGTTGATTGACGGTTGAGAGGCGGGACCAAAGAGCCAGAGCTCAACCCCCGCAAGCACAATTAGGTGAGTACAATTAGGTGAGTACACACACACACACACACACACACACACACACACACACACACACACACACACACACACACACACACACACACACACACACACACACACACACACACACACACACACACACACATTAGGAGAAAAACAACAGTAAAGGAACAGGTTATGAGATTAAGGATAGGGGCGGAAGGATTCACTACAAATGACAAGGAAGTGTGTGAGGAATTGAATAAGAAATTCCAGGAGGTCTTCACCTTAGAACAAGGAGAAATTCCAGAGGTAAGTGAGGGAATAGCTAACCAGGAACCACTGGAAGAGTTTGAGATTACCAGTGGGGAAGTAAGGAAGTGTTTACTAGAGTTGGACGTGACGAAGGCTATAGGCCCAGATGGAATCTCCCCTTGGGTTCTAAAGGAAGGAGCAAGAGAACTGAGCCTACCACTCTCCATAGTGTATAACAAATCACTGGCAACAGGGGAACTGCCAGATACTTGGAAAGCAGCTAACGTAGTCCCGATATACAAGAAAGGGGATAGACAGGAGGCACTGAACTACAGGCCAGTGTCCCTAACCTGCATACCATGCAAGCTGATGGAGAAGATTGTGCGAAAAAAACTAGTGGAGCATCTGGAGCGAAGGAACTTTGTAACACAGCATCAACATGGGTTCAGGGATGGCAGGTCCTGCCTCACAGGGTTACTTGAATTCTACGACCAGGCAACAAAAATAAGGCAAGAAAGAGAAGGGTGGGCAGACTGCATATTTTTGGATTGTCAGAAAGCCTTTGATACAGTGCCACACAAGAGGCTAGTGCGAAAGTTGGAGATGCAGGCTGGAGTGAGAGGGAAGGTACTCCGGTGGATAGAGGAATACCTAAGCAACAGGAGACAACGAGTCTGTGTGAGGGGTGAAGTCTCAGATTGGCGAGACGTCACAAGTGGAGTCCCGCAGGGGTCAGTCCTCGGACCTATACTGTTTCTGGTATATGTAAATGATCTCCCAGAGGGTATAGATTCGTTCCTCTCAATGTTTGCCGACGATGCAAAAATTATGAGGCGGATTGAAACAGAGGATGATAGTAGGAGGCTACAAGATGACCTGGATAGACTGAGTGAATGGTCCAACAAATGGCTGTTGAAGTTCAACCCGAGTAAATGCAAAGTAATGAAACTAGGCAGTGGAAACAGGAGGCCAGGCACAGGATACAGAATAGGAGATGAAGTACTTAATGAAACAGACAGAAAGATCTAGGAGTTGATATCACACCAAACCTGTCTCCTGAAGCCCACATAAAGAGAATAACGTCTGCGGCATATGCGAGGCTGGCTAACATCAGAACGGCGTTCAGGAACCTGTGTAAGGAATCATTCAGAATCTTGTACACCACATATGTAAGACCAATCCTGGAGTATGCGGCCCCAGCATGGAGCCCGTACCTTGTCAAGCACAAGACGAAGCTGGAAAAAGTCCAAAGGTATGCTACTAGACTAGTCCCAGAACTAAGAGGCATGAGTTATGAGGAAAGGCTGCGGGAAATGCACCTCACGACACTGGAAGACAGAAGAGTAAGGGGGGACATGATCACAACCTACAAAATCCTCAGGGGAATCGACCGGGTAAACAAGGACGAACTTTTCAACACTGGTGGGACGCGAACAAGGGGACACAGGTGGAAGCTGAGTACCCAAATGAGCCACAGAGACGTTAGAAAGAACTTTTTCAGTGTCAGAGTAGTTAGCAAATGGAATGCATTAGGAAGTGATGTGGTGGAGGCTGACTCCATTCACAGTTTCAAATGTAGATATGATAGAGCCCAATAGGCTCAGGAATCTGTACACCAGTTGATTGACGGTTGAGAGGCGGGACCAAAGAGCCAGAGCTCAACCCCCGCAAGCACAATTAGGTGAGTACAATTAGGTGAGTACACACACACACACACACACACACACACACACACACACACACACACACACACACACACACACACACACACACACACACACACACACACACACACACACACACACACACACATTAGGAGAAAAACAACAGTAAAGGAACAGGTTATGAGATTAAGGATAGGGGCGGAAGGATTCACTACAAATGACAAGGAAGTGTGTGAGGAATTGAATAAGAAATTCCAGGAGGTCTTCACCTTAGAACAAGGAGAAATTCCAGAGGTAAGTGAGGGAATAGCTAACCAGGAACCACTGGAAGAGTTTGAGATTACCAGTGGGGAAGTAAGGAAGTGTTTACTAGAGTTGGACGTGACGAAGGCTATAGGCCCAGATGGAATCTCCCCTTGGGTTCTAAAGGAAGGAGCAAGAGAACTGAGCCTACCACTCTCCATAGTGTATAACAAA
>NW_027190428.1:0-38860 GCF_040958095.1 Procambarus clarkii | reverse complement strand
TTTTTGGTGAATTAATTGATTTGTTTTAATTTTTTATTGACTTAGGTACAACGATTTGGGGAGTTGGGGGGGGGGGGAGGAGGAGGGGGGGGGGGTTGTGTGTGTAATGGATTGTCGAGATCGTGGTTGGTTAGTATTTATCTAGTTGTGTTCACCTAGTTGTGCTTGCGAGGGTTGAGCTCTACTCTTTCGGCCCGCCTCTCAACTGTCAATCAATCAATTATTACTAACTAATAAAAAACATTCCACACACACACACACCCAGGAAGCAGCCCGTAGCAGCTGTCTAACGCCCAGGTACATATTTACTGCTAGGTATCAGGGGCATCAGAATGATAGAAACTCTGCTGATTGCCGTTTGTTCCATCACCGGGGGATCGAATGAGCTACGATTACGAGTCGAGAGCGACGTCCACTCAGCTATAAAGACCCCTAGTTTGTGAATTGGTGCAAAAGATAATTTGGGAGAGGTTAATTAAAAGGAATGATGTTTGGTGGCTTTGAAAGCTTTGGATGGGAGGGGGGTTGGCAGTTATGAATTAAAATTGTTAATTTTTTAAGATAGGATATATATGCAAAAGACGTTTCGAGATATAGTAAGAAAAGTGTTTCTGACTGAGGTTAGGTACTGTGTGATTGACTTGTATGTTAGGAAAAAGAGTACTTATTAGAAACTAAAATGATAATTTGAAATGTTTCTTAGCAAATAGTTGCAAATTATTGTTTGAAAAGCCTATGGTTCCCCTTCCCTACACAAACACACGTGAGCACAATTAGTCCACAGGATTCAGAGAGAGTGAGAGTGAACAGCGAAATAGTAACAAAAAATGTGACAATGAGGGGAAACTATGTCATTCAAACGTTAACCATATAAATTACAGTAACACTAACCGAGCGTCCACATACATATTCCAATCAATTTACATAAATAAACATTCACTAATATATTCCTTTAAAATGGACACACGCAGATAGTTGCAGTACACATGTCAGTTCAATTACTGGTACACATAAACACTCATAGCTGGACGTGTCTGTCCATCTTGACAATAGTAGACATGTAACAAAAAATGTGACAATAATGGGAAACTATGTCATTCAAACGTATAAATGTTAACCATATTAATTACAGTAACACTAATCGCGCGCACACGTACATATGTCAATCAATTTACATAAATACACATTCACTAATGTGTACCTTTAAAATGGACACATACAGATAATTACCGTACACATGTCAGTTCAATTACAGGTACACATACACACACATAGCTTCACGTGTCTGTCGGTCTTGACAATAGTACACATGGATACGCACACAAACAGTCCATTATCAATTAATGTGTGTGTGTGTGTGTATTTATTTTCTCCTTGTATTTACTATATGTATCTGCAGAATCGAGTTATTAGCTCTTGGACCCCGCCTATCAAATATATGTATTTTTCCTTTTTTTATATCTACTACATCTATTTCTCTCTAACACACACACACACACACACACACACACACACAAACTGGAGGCCTACCGTCTAAACGGAGAGAGTTCGTTGGTTATAACCCTAATGGTCCCATATCGAATCTCAGTTGATGCAATAGCAAATCGACCGATATTCTTTAACCTGATTTGCCTGTTCACCGGCTCCCCTCCGACCGGGGAGCCAGTCGGCCAAGCGGACAGCACACTGGACACTGGACTTGTGATCCTGTGGTCCCGGGTTCGATTCCGGGCGCCGCCGAGAAACAATGGGCAGAGTTTCTTTCACCCTGTGCCCCTGTTACCTTGCAGTAAAACAGGTACCTGGGTGTTAGTCAGCTGTCACGGGCTGCTTCCTGGTGGTGGAGGCCTGGTCGAGGACCGAACCGCGGGGACACTAAAGCCCCGAAATCATCTCAAGAAGAACCTCAAGAGATAACCACAAATGAATCCATCAATGGATCCACCTATCTATCTACTTATATCTGTCAATCCATCAATTTATCTTCAATTAAACCAACCATTTATCATTATATACATTTATATTCCATTTATCCGAGCATCAACTCTTCTGTCTATCCATCCATCTACTCATATGTCTTTCCATCCATCAGATAGACGGATGCATCTATGCATCCGTCTATCCGTCAATGTATATATTTAGCAATCAATGTAAACATCCATCTATCTACTTATATAAATTTACCTTTAATCCCTGTTTCACCTGCACCACTCCCCCCTGTTTCTCCCTCTGCATCCCTGTTTCACCTGCACCACTCCCCCTGTTCCCCGATCCCCATCCCTGTTTCACCTGCACCACTCCCCCTGTTCCCCCATCCCCATCCCTGTTTCACCTGCACCACTCCCCCTGTTCCCCCATCCCCATCCCTGTTTCACCTGCACCACACCCACTGTTCCTCCCTCTTCATCCCTGTTTCACCTGCACCACTCCCCTCTGTTTCTCCCTCTTCATCCCTGTTTCATCTGCACCACTCCCCCTGTTCCCCCCTCTTCCTCTCTGTTTCACCTGTACAGCACCCCCTGTTCCCCCCTCTTGCTCCCTGTTTCACCTGCACCACTCCCCCTGTTCCCTCTCTTCATTCCACCTCTAAATCCCGTATCCTCCCCCCCCCACCACCTTTGCCCCTTTTCCTTTGACTTAAATCAGGACCAATAAACTTCTTTATGTGTTTAATTTAGGTTTTTTCTAAGTACGAAAAAGTCTTCAGCCATCTCAAGCATTATTTTACAATTAACTTTAATTAAATTGGTAGGGGGGGGAGTGATAAGAATAATAATTATTCCTAAATCCTTTAGCTAAAGTCAACACTGACCAACCTATGCCCGTTCCCTACCCCAGACCATTCCCTCTACAAATACATGATTTAGTAATAATAAGCCCTAATAATATATTAATGAATAAATTTTAAAATAAATCTGTGGATGGCTGCAGCCTCCAGCATGTGGCCTTATTACATAGACATTCTCTTTATATATATATATATATATATATATATATATATATATATATATATATATATATATATATATATATATATATATATATATATATATATATATATATATATATATATATCAATTTACATAAATAAATATTCACTAATATATTCCTTTAAAATTGACACAAGCGGATTAAGGCGTCCTGTACATACCAGTTGCATTGATCCTGGCAGTATGGGTTCGAGTCACTTCTGGCATGTGAGTTTTCAGTTGCATATAGTCCTGGGGACCATTAAGGCTTGTTCGCATGTATATATATATATATATATATATATATATATATATATATATATATATATATATATATATATATATAATATATATATATATATATATATATATATATATATATATATATATATATATATATATATATATATTTAAAAAATCTGTCATATTTGTAAATTAAATAAAAAATATTTAATTTGTTTCATTAATATAATTATTTAATAATTTAATAAAATAATAATTTATTAAATCACACTAATTTGATTACTTATTTAATAAACTTAAATAATAAATAATAAATTAAATATTGATATATACTTGTGTGTCCAGGAGGCCATCTGTGTCCCCTCAGATGGTCTCCCTTATCACAGTTTGTGTCTATGGATGTGTGTCTGTGTGTGAGTGTGTATATCCCTGTGAGTGTCCGGGCGAGTGTGTGTGAGTGTGAGTGTCCCTGTGAGTGTCCGGGTGCGTGTGTGTCCGGTTATACCTGTGGGTCCAGGAGGCCATCTGTGTCCCCTCAGATGGTCTCCCTTATCACAGTCTATGGGTATGTGTGAGTGTGAGTGCCCCTGTGAGTGTTCGGGTGAGGGTGTGTGTGCGTGTGTGTGAGTGTCCGGGTTTATGTGAGGTTTGGTTCCAGGGAAACATCCTTCCCCCCCCCCCTTCCTTCTCCTCCCTTATTCCCACCGTGGGTTCGAATCCCAGGTGATTAGACCTGCTCTAGGTCCATGGATCCAAGGTATCCATCCGTGGGCCCAACGGATTTCACCCCTTCCCCACTTTCCAAGGGCCAGGCCAATTCCAGCTATCCAGGGAACCTGTCGAAACAGAGGCAGCTGCAGGAGGGGACACACAAATATTTGTGCCCTGCAGTTACACACCCGTTCCGACAGACTCGATCGCAATCTATCCAGATGAGAACACGTTCTCTTCCGACTAGACCACGCTGGAGTCGCTGTATGTCTCAAATTTGGTTCTTTTATTTATAGTTAGTATTTTTGGTGAATTAATTGATTTGTTTTAATTTTTTATTGACTTAGGTACAACGATTTGGGGAGTTGGGGGGGGGGGGGAGGAGGAGGGGGGGGTGTGGGGGTTGTGTGTGTAATGGATTGTCGAGATCGTGGTTGGTTAGTATTTATCTAGTTGTGTTCACCTAGTTGTGCTTGCGAGGGTTGAGCTCTACTCTTTCGGCCCGCCTCTCAACTGTCAATCAATCAATTATTACTAACTAATAAAAAACATTCCACACACACACACACACCCAGGAAGCAGCCCGTAGCAGCTGTCTAACGCCCAGGTACATATTTACTGCTAGGTAACAGGGGCATCAGAATGATAGAAACTCTGCTGATTTCCGTTTGTTCCATCACCGGGGGATCGAATGAGCTACGATTACGAGTCGAGAGCGACGTCCACTCAGCTATAAAGACCCCTAGTTTGTGAATTGGTGCAAAAGATAATTTGGGAGAGGTTAATTAAAAGGAATGATGTTTGGTGGCTTTGAAAGCTTTGGATGGGAGGGGGGTTGGCAGTTATGAATTAAAATTGTTAATTTTTTAAGATAGGATATATATGCAAAAGACGTTTCGAGATATAGTAAGAAAAGTGTTTCTGACTGAGGTTAGGTACTGTGTGATTGACTTGTATGTTAGGAAAAAGAGTACTTATTAGAAACTAAAATGATAATTTGAAATGTTTCTTAGCAAATAGTTGCAAATTATTGTTTGAAAAGCCTATGGTTCCCCTTCCCTACACAAACACACGTGAGCACAATTAGTCCACAGGATTCAGAGAGAGTGAGAGTGAACAGCGAAATAGTAACAAAAAATGTGACAATGAGGGGAAACTATGTCATTCAAACGTTAACCATATAAATTACAGTAACACTAACCGAGCGTCCACATACATATTCCAATCAATTTACATAAATAAACATTCACTAATATATTCCTTTAAAATGGACACACGCAGATAGTTGCAGTACACATGTCAGTTCAATTACTGGTACACATAAACACTCATAGCTGGACGTGTCTGTCCATCTTGACAATAGTAGACATGTAACAAAAAATGTGACAATAATGGGAAACTATGTCATTCAAACGTATAAATGTTAACCATATTAATTACAGTAACACTAATCGCGCGCACACGTACATATGTCAATCAATTTACATAAATACACATTCACTAATGTGTACCTTTAAAATGGACACATACAGATAATTACCGTACACATGTCAGTTCAATTACAGGTACACATACACACACATAGCTTCACGTGTCTGTCGGTCTTGACAATAGTACACATGGATACGCACACAAACAGTCCATTATCAATTAATGTGTGTGTGTGTGTGTATTTATTTTCTCCTTGTATTTACTATATGTATCTGCAGAATGGAGTTATTAGCTCTTGGACCCCGCCTATCAAATATATGTATTTTTCCTTTTTTTATATCTACTACATCTATTTCTCTCTAACACACACACACACACACACACACACACAAACTGGAGGCCTACCGTCTAAACGGAGAGAGTTCGTTGGTTATAACCCTAATGGTCCCATATCGAATCTCAGTTGATGCAATAGCAAATCGACCGATATTCTTTAACCTGATTTGCCTGTTCACCGGCTCCCCTCCGACCGGGGAGCCAGTCGGCCAAGCGGACAGCACACTGGACACTGGACTTGTGATCCTGTGGTCCCGGGTTCGATTCCGGGCGCCGCCGAGAAACAATGGGCAGAGTTTCTTTCACCCTGTGCCCCTGTTACCTTGCAGTAAAACAGGTACCTGGGTGTTAGTCAGCTGTCACGGGCTGCTTCCTGGTGGTGGAGGCCTGGTCGAGGACCGAACCGCGGGGACACTAAAGCCCCGAAATCATCTCAAGAAGAACCTCAAGAGATAACCACAAATGAATCCATCAATGGATCCACCTATCTATCTACTTATATCTGTCAATCCATCAATTTATCTTCAATTAAACCAACCATTTATCATTATATACATTTATATTCCATTTATCCGAGCATCAACTCTTCTGTCTATCCATCCATCTACTCATATGTCTTTCCATCCATCAGATAGACGGATGCATCTATGCATCCGTCTATCCGTCAATGTATATATTTAGCAATCAATGTAAACATCCATCTATCTACTTATATAAATTTACCTTTAATCCCTGTTTCACCTGCACCACTCCCCCCTGTTTCTCCCTCTGCATCCCTGTTTCACCTGCACCACTCCCCCTGTTCCCCGATCCCCATCCCTGTTTCACCTGCACCACTCCCCCTGTTCCCCCATCCCCATCCCTGTTTCACCTGCACCACTCCCCCTGTTCCCCCATCCCCATCCCTGTTTCACCTGCACCACTCCCACTGTTCCTCCCTCTTCATCCCTGTTTCACCTGCACCACTCCCCTCTGTTTCTCCCTCTTCATCCCTGTTTCATCTGCACCACTCCCCCTGTCCCCCCCTCTTCCTCTCTGTTTCACCTGTACAGCACCCCCTGTTCCCCCCTCTTGCTCCCTGTTTCACCTGCACCACTCCCCCTGTTCCCTCTCTTCATTCCACCTCTAAATCCCGTATCCTCCCCCCCCCCACCACCTTTGCCCCTTTTCCTTTGACTTAAATCAGGACCAATAAACTTCTTTATGTGTTTAATTTAGGTTTTTTCTAAGTACGAAAAAGTCTTCAGCCATCTCAAGCATTATTTTACAATTAACTTTAATTAAATTGGTAGGGGGGGGGGGGAGTGATAAGAATAATAATTATTCCTAAATCCTTTAGCTAAAGTCAACACTGACCAACCTATGCCCGTTCCCTACCCCAGACCATTCCCTCTACAAATACATGATTTAGTAATAATAAGCCCTAATAATATATTAATGAATAAATTTTAAAATAAATCTGTGGATGGCTGCAGCCTCCAGCATGTGGCCTTATTACATAGACATTCTCTTTATATATATATATATATATATATATATATATATATATATATATATATATATATATATATATATATATGCAAACAAGCCTGAATGGTCCCCAGGACTATATACAACTGAAAACTCACACCCCAGAAGTGACTCGAACCCATACTCCCACAACTGGTATGTACAGGGACGCCTTAATCCGCTTGACCATCACGACCGGACATAAGGAAGTGATAGCCGAGGCTATTTGAACCACTTCCCCGCCGGCATTCGGATGGTAATCTTGGGCATAGCAAGCCCAAGCTATGCCCAAGATTACCATCCGAGTGCCGGCGGGGAAGTGGTTCAAATAGCCTCGGCTATCACTTCCTTATGTCCGGTCGTGATGGTCAAGCGGATTAAGGCGTCCCTGTACATACCAGTTGTGGGAGTATGGGTTCGAGTCACTTCTGGGGTGTGAGTTTTCAGTTATATATATATATATATATATATATATATATATATATATATATATATATATATATATATATATCAATTTACATAAATAAATATTCACTAATATATTCCTTTAAAATTGACACAAGCGGATTAAGGCGTCCTGTACATACCAGTTGCATTGATCCTGGCAGTATGGGTTCGAGTCACTTCTGGCATGTGAGTTTTCAGTTGCATATAGTCCTGGGGACCATTAAGGCTTGTTCGCATGTATATATATATATATATATATATATATATATATACATATATATATATATATATATATATATATATATATATATATATATATATATATATATATATATATATATATATATATATATATATATATATATATATATATATATATATATATATATATATATATATATATATATATATATATATATATATATATATATATATATATATATATATATATATATATTTAAAAAATCTGTCATATTTGTAAATTAAATAAAAAATATTTAATTATTAAATTTAATTTAATTTGTTTTATTAATATAATTATTTAATAATTTAATAAAATAATAATTTATTAAATCACACTAATTTGATTACTTATTTAATAAACTTAAATAATAAATAATAAATTAAATATTGATATATACTTGTGTGTCCAGGAGGCCATCTGTGTCCCCTCAGATGGTCTCCCTTATCACAGTTTGTGTCTATGGATGTGTGTCTGTGTGTGAGTGTGTATATCCCTGTGAGTGTCCGGGCGAGTGTGTGTGAGTGTGAGTGTCCCTGTGAGTGTCCGGGTGCGTGTGTGTCCGGTTATACCTGTGGGTCCAGGAGGCCATCTGTGTCCCCTCAGATGGTCTCCCTTATCACAGTCTATGGGTATGTGTGAGTGTGAGTGCCCCTGTGAGTGTTCGGGTGAGGGTGTGTGCGTGTGTGTGAGTGTCCGGGTTTATGTGAGGTTTGGTTCCAGGGAAACATCCTTCCCCCCCCCCCTTCCTTCTCCTCCCTTATTCCCACCGTGGGTTCGAATCCCAGGTGATTAGACCTGCTCTAGGTCCATGGATCCAAGGTATCCATCCGTGGGCCCAACGGATTTCACCCCTTCCCCACTTTCCAAGGGCCAGGCCAATTCCAGCTATCCAGGGAACCTGTCGAAACAGAGGCAGCTGCAGGAGGGGACACACAAATATTTGTGCCCTGCAGTTACACACCCGTTCCGACAGACTCGATCGCAATCTATCCAGATGAGAACACGTTCTCTTCCGACTAGACCACGCTGGAGTCGCTGTATGTCTCAAATTTGGTTCCTTTATTTATAGTTAGTATTTTTGGTGAATTAATTGATTTGTTTTAATTTTTTATTGACTTAGGTACAACGATTTGGGGAGTTGGGGGGGGGGGAGGAGGAGGGGGGGGGGGTTGTGTGTGTAATGGATTGTCGAGATCGTGGTTGGTTAGTATTTATCTAGTTGTGTTCACCTAGTTGTGCTTGCGAGGGTTGAGCTCTACTCTTTCGGCCCGCCTCTCAACTGTCAATCAATCAATTATTACTAACTAATAAAAAACATTCCACACACACACACACCCAGGAAGCAGCCCGTAGCAGCTGTCTAACGCCCAGGTACATATTTACTGCTAGGTATCAGGGGCATCAGAATGATAGAAACTCTGCTGATTGCCGTTTGTTCCATCACCGGGGGATCGAATGAGCTACGATTACGAGTCGAGAGCGACGTCCACTCAGCTATAAAGACCCCTAGTTTGTGAATTGGTGCAAAAGATAATTTGGGAGAGGTTAATTAAAAGGAATGATGTTTGGTGGCTTTGAAAGCTTTGGATGGGAGGGGGGTTGGCAGTTATGAATTAAAATTGTTAATTTTTTAAGATAGGATATATATGCAAAAGACGTTTCGAGATATAGTAAGAAAAGTGTTTCTGACTGAGGTTAGGTACTGTGTGATTGACTTGTATGTTAGGAAAAAGAGTACTTATTAGAAACTAAAATGATAATTTGAAATGTTTCTTAGCAAATAGTTGCAAATTATTGTTTGAAAAGCCTATGGTTCCCCTTCCCTACACAAACACACGTGAGCACAATTAGTCCACAGGATTCAGAGAGAGTGAGAGTGAACAGCGAAATAGTAACAAAAAATGTGACAATGAGGGGAAACTATGTCATTCAAACGTTAACCATATAAATTACAGTAACACTAACCGAGCGTCCACATACATATTCCAATCAATTTACATAAATAAACATTCACTAATATATTCCTTTAAAATGGACACACGCAGATAGTTGCAGTACACATGTCAGTTCAATTACTGGTACACATAAACACTCATAGCTGGACGTGTCTGTCCATCTTGACAATAGTAGACATGTAACAAAAAATGTGACAATAATGGGAAACTATGTCATTCAAACGTATAAATGTTAACCATATTAATTACAGTAACACTAATCGCGCGCACACGTACATATGTCAATCAATTTACATAAATACACATTCACTAATGTGTACCTTTAAAATGGACACATACAGATAATTACCGTACACATGTCAGTTCAATTACAGGTACACATACACACACATAGCTTCACGTGTCTGTCGGTCTTGACAATAGTACACATGGATACGCACACAAACAGTCCATTATCAATTAATGTGTGTGTGTGTGTGTATTTATTTTCTCCTTGTATTTACTATATGTATCTGCAGAATCGAGTTATTAGCTCTTGGACCCCGCCTATCAAATATATGTATTTTTCCTTTTTTTATATCTACTACATCTATTTCTCTCTAACACACACACACACACACACACACACACACACAAACTGGAGGCCTACCGTCTAAACGGAGAGAGTTCGTTGGTTATAACCCTAATGGTCCCATATCGAATCTCAGTTGATGCAATAGCAAATCGACCGATATTCTTTAACCTGATTTGCCTGTTCACCGGCTCCCCTCCGACCGGGGAGCCAGTCGGCCAAGCGGACAGCACACTGGACACTGGACTTGTGATCCTGTGGTCCCGGGTTCGATTCCGGGCGCCGCCGAGAAACAATGGGCAGAGTTTCTTTCACCCTGTGCCCCTGTTACCTTGCAGTAAAACAGGTACCTGGGTGTTAGTCAGCTGTCACGGGCTGCTTCCTGGTGGTGGAGGCCTGGTCGAGGACCGAACCGCGGGGACACTAAAGCCCCGAAATCATCTCAAGAAGAACCTCAAGAGATAACCACAAATGAATCCATCAATGGATCCACCTATCTATCTACTTATATCTGTCAATCCATCAATTTATCTTCAATTAAACCAACCATTTATCATTATATACATTTATATTCCATTTATCCGAGCATCAACTCTTCTGTCTATCCATCCATCTACTCATATGTCTTTCCATCCATCAGATAGACGGATGCATCTATGCATCCGTCTATCCGTCAATGTATATATTTAGCAATCAATGTAAACATCCATCTATCTACTTATATAAATTTACCTTTAATCCCTGTTTCACCTGCACCACTCCCCCCTGTTTCTCCCTCTGCATCCCTGTTTCACCTGCACCACTCCCCCTGTTCCCCGATCCCCATCCCTGTTTCACCTGCACCACTCCCCCTGTTCCCCCATCCCCATCCCTGTTTCACCTGCACCACTCCCCCTGTTCCCCCATCCCCATCCCTGTTTCACCTGCACCACTCCCACTGTTCCTCCCTCTTCATCCCTGTTTCACCTGCACCACTCCCCTCTGTTTCTCCCTCTTCATCCCTGTTTCATCTGCACCACTCCCCCTGTTCCCCCCTCTTCCTCTCTGTTTCACCTGTACAGCACCCCCTGTTCCCCCCTCTTGCTCCCTGTTTCACCTGCACCACTCCCCCTGTTCCCTCTCTTCATTCCACCTCTAAATCCCGTATCCTCCCCCCCCCACCACCTTTGCCCCTTTTCCTTTGACTTAAATCAGGACCAATAAACTTCTTTATGTGTTTAATTTAGGTTTTTTCTAAGTACGAAAAAGTCTTCAGCCATCTCAAGCATTATTTTACAATTAACTTTAATTAAATTGGTAGGGGGGGGAGTGATAAGAATAATAATTATTCCTAAATCCTTTAGCTAAAGTCAACACTGACCAACCTATGCCCGTTCCCTACCCCAGACCATTCCCTCTACAAATACATGATTTAGTAATAATAAGCCCTAATAATATATTAATGAATAAATTTTAAAATAAATCTGTGGATGGCTGCAGCCTCCAGCATGTGGCCTTATTACATAGACATTCTCTTTATATATATATATATATATATTTATATATATATATATATATATATATATATATATATATATATATATATATATATATATATATATATATATATATATATATATATATATATATATATATATATCAATTTACATAAATAAATATTCACTAATATATTCCTTTAAAATTGACACAAGCGGATTAAGGCGTCCTGTACATACCAGTTGCATTGATCCTGGCAGTATGGGTTCGAGTCACTTCTGGCATGTGAGTTTTCAGTTGCATATAGTCCTGGGGACCATTAAGGCTTGTTCGCATGTATATATATATATATATATATATATATATATATATATATATATATATATATATATATATATATATATATATAATATATATATATATATATATATATATATATATATATATATATATATATATATATATATATATATTTAAAAAATCTGTCATATTTGTAAATTAAATAAAAAATATTTAATTTGTTTCATTAATATAATTATTTAATAATTTAATAAAATAATAATTTATTAAATCACACTAATTTGATTACTTATTTAATAAACTTAAATAATAAATAATAAATTAAATATTGATATATACTTGTGTGTCCAGGAGGCCATCTGTGTCCCCTCAGATGGTCTCCCTTATCACAGTTTGTGTCTATGGATGTGTGTCTGTGTGTGAGTGTGTATATCCCTGTGAGTGTCCGGGCGAGTGTGTGTGAGTGTGAGTGTCCCTGTGAGTGTCCGGGTGCGTGTGTGTCCGGTTATACCTGTGGGTCCAGGAGGCCATCTGTGTCCCCTCAGATGGTCTCCCTTATCACAGTCTATGGGTATGTGTGAGTGTGAGTGCCCCTGTGAGTGTTCGGGTGAGGGTGTGTGTGCGTGTGTGTGAGTGTCCGGGTTTATGTGAGGTTTGGTTCCAGGGAAACATCCTTCCCCCCCCCCCTTCCTTCTCCTCCCTTATTCCCACCGTGGGTTCGAATCCCAGGTGATTAGACCTGCTCTAGGTCCATGGATCCAAGGTATCCATCCGTGGGCCCAACGGATTTCACCCCTTCCCCACTTTCCAAGGGCCAGGCCAATTCCAGCTATCCAGGGAACCTGTCGAAACAGAGGCAGCTGCAGGAGGGGACACACAAATATTTGTGCCCTGCAGTTACACACCCGTTCCGACAGACTCGATCGCAATCTATCCAGATGAGAACACGTTCTCTTCCGACTAGACCACGCTGGAGTCGCTGTATGTCTCAAATTTGGTTCCTTTATTTATAGTTAGTATTTTTGGTGAATTAATTGATTTGTTTTAATTTTTTATTGACTTAGGTACAACGATTTGGGGAGTTGGGGGGGGGGAGGAGGAGGGGGGGGGGTTGTGTGTGTAATGGATTGTCGAGATCGTGGTTGGTTAGTATTTATCTAGTTGTGTTCACCTAGTTGTGCTTGCGAGGGTTGAGCTCTACTCTTTCGGCCCGCCTCTCAACTGTCAATCAATCAATTATTACTAACTAATAAAAAACATTCCACACACACACACACCCAGGAAGCAGCCCGTAGCAGCTGTCTAACGCCCAGGTACATATTTACTGCTAGGTATCAGGGGCATCAGAATGATAGAAACTCTGCTGATTGCCGTTTGTTCCATCACCGGGGGATCGAATGAGCTACGATTACGAGTCGAGAGCGACGTCCACTCAGCTATAAAGACCCCTAGTTTGTGAATTGGTGCAAAAGATAATTTGGGAGAGGTTAAGGAAAAGGAATGATGTTTGGTGGCTTTTAAAGCTTTGGATGGGAGGGGGGTTGGCAGTTATGAATTAAAATTGTTATTTTTTTAAGATAGGATATATATGCAAAAGACGTTTCGAGATATAGTAAGAAAAGTGTTTCTGACTGAGGTTAGGTACTGTGTGATTGACTTGTATGTTAGGAAAAAGAGTACTTATTAGAAACTAAAATGATAATTTGAAATGTTTCTTAGCAAATAGTTGCAAATTATTGTTTGAAAAGCCTATGGTTCCCCTTCCCTACACAAACACACGTGAGCACAATTAGTCCACAGGATTCAGAGAGAGTGAGAGTGAACAGCGAAATAGTAACAAAAAATGTGACAATGAGGGGAAACTATGTCATTCAAACGTTAACCATATAAATTACAGTAACACTAACCGAGCGTCCACATACATATTCCAATCAATTTACATAAATAAACATTCACTAATATATTCCTTTAAAATGGACACACGCAGATAGTTGCAGTACACATGTCAGTTCAATTACTGGTACACATAAACACTCATAGCTGGACGTGTCTGTCCATCTTGACAATAGTAGACATGTAACAAAAAATGTGACAATAATGGGAAACTATGTCATTCAAACGTATAAATGTTAACCATATTAATTACAGTAACACTAATCGCGCGCACACGTACATAGTCAATCAATTTACATAAATACACATTCACTAATGTGTACCTTTAAAATGGACACATACAGATAATTACCGTACACATGTCAGTTCAATTACAGGTACACATACACACACATAGCTTCACGTGTCTGTCGGTCTTGACAATAGTACACATGGATACGCACACAAACAGTCCATTATCAATTAATGTGTGTGTGTGTGTGTATTTATTTTCTCCTTGTATTTACTATATGTATCTGCAGAATCGAGTTATTAGCTCTTGGACCCCGCCTATCAAATATATGTATTTTTCCTTTTTTTATATCTACTACATCTATTTCTCTCTAACACACACACACACACACACACACACACACAAACTGGAGGCCTACCGTCTAAACGGAGAGAGTTCGTTGGTTATAACCCTAATGGTCCCATATCGAATCTCAGTTGATGCAATAGCAAATCGACCGATATTCTTTAACCTGATTTGCCTGTTCACCGGCTCCCCTCCGACCGGGGAGCCAGTCGGCCAAGCGGACAGCACACTGGACACTGGACTTGTGATCCTGTGGTCCCGGGTTCGATTCCGGGCGCCGCCGAGAAACAATGGGCAGAGTTTCTTTCACCCTGTGCCCCTGTTACCTTGCAGTAAAACAGGTACCTGGGTGTTAGTCAGCTGTCACGGGCTGCTTCCTGGTGGTGGAGGCCTGGTCGAGGACCGAACCGCGGGGACACTAAAGCCCCGAAATCATCTCAAGAAGAACCTCAAGAGATAACCACAAATGAATCCATCAATGGATCCACCTATCTATCTACTTATATCTGTCAATCCATCAATTTATCTTCAATTAAACCAACCATTTATCATTATATACATTTATATTCCATTTATCCGAGCATCAACTCTTCTGTCTATCCATCCATCTACTCATATGTCTTTCCATCCATCAGATAGACGGATGCATCTATGCATCCGTCTATCCGTCAATGTATATATTTAGCAATCAATGTAAACATCCATCTATCTACTTATATAAATTTACCTTTAATCCCTGTTTCACCTGCACCACTCCCCCCTGTTTCTCCCTCTGCATCCCTGTTTCACCTGCACCACTCCCCCTGTTCCCCGATCCCCATCCCTGTTTCACCTGCACCACTCCCCCTGTTCCCCCATCCCCATCCCTGTTTCACCTGCACCACTCCCCCTGTTCCCCCATCCCCATCCCTGTTTCACCTGCACCACTCCCACTGTTCCTCCCTCTTCATCCCTGTGTAACACGGGTTTGGGTTCCTCTATCTTTACTTCCTTCTTTCTACTCCCTCTACCCGTATTCTTACTTTTATTTCTAAACCAAGGGACTCCAAAACTTTTACCAAAGCCAACTCCACGCCACGTGGTCCTAAGACGATTGACCGACTTAGGATTCTACACCCAGTATGACGTGACCTAAGCTCTGAACAAAACCCTAGAGTCACCTCTGCTGCCACCACCAGACCAGTAATACAAGAGCAATGATCGAGGTCTGGATCGATCACGCTAATTAATCAACCTAGGGGCTTGATCCCCACTATAAACGATGACCTTGAGTGTGGAATAAATTACACGGTAATGATAATTCCGATTCGATGTTAGAATCGGCGCCCAATGCAACTCCGCCTCGTGTGGACCACGTGACCAGGCCAAGTATACACATAAAACACATGGAAACAATAAAATGCAAATTAATAACAAATTTAATTTATTAAAAGAAAACTAAGACAAAATCTAAATAGGTTCACTCCCTATCACTTTAACACTCCCTACTTGACCTGAATGGCAAATGAGAAGACTATTTCTATACATAACCATAGCAACTATACCTTGGGCGACCACAGTTCTAGGTGTTGGGCCTGTTCTTGGGGAGAGGTAAGATGTTTGACCTCTCCTAGCTGCTTCCGTGACCACACTAATTTGTCCTCGTCTGGCCTAGCCCAGACTAGAACCTTGTATCCTTCCGCCTAGTCAGTCAAAGTTCTACCAAGTTACTAGCCAGGTTTAAGTTATAACAATTAACCTCTGTTGTACTTAATTGATCCAGACTGGTTGAATTATTTTACTGAATTAAATTACACAAGCCTCTAACGGCAGAGCTGTTCCCGATCACAAAGATGGTTATTAAAACTTTGAGAAATAGTAGACCTGTCAACCCCTGATGACCTATGACCGCCGGTCACTCCGCTTTAAAAGTTAGATCTGATTCGTGACGTCACTGATGGTGACTTAAACTCAATAATTAGAATACTCTTGATATTGTGTCCAGTACTATTATACAATACAATTTTAATGCAAAATGAATAAAGGCTAATTTTCTCTAAATTCCTGAATACTATAGGATGATTCATTATACGCAGATATGAACAAAGCGTCGGTTATTTCCACCGCGAATTCCCCTGGGGGTCAGGTCACCATGCGGCTCAGCTTCCCATTCTCTTTTGTCGATAAACCACTCTGGATAATTCTTACAACAGCCTAGTTTGTTACAACCCCCCCGCACAAGCACTTAGTAAACCTTGTTAATTTGTTAAAATTCACGAGGTTTAGTATCCAAACCCACAATTCAACTCATGCCACAAACAAAAGCTAACCTAACTAATAAAATTTGACAAATAATAGTCCAACATCATAATAAACATGTTCATATTTCATAAATTTCTCAGCTGTCAACTGACAGCAATCCTCTAATATCAGGAAACATACATCCTATCCTTACTGACATAGCTAAATGACATGTCCCTACTCTACCATCAAAAACTAGCTATTAAACTCTCTTGGCTCTTCACTAGCCAAGTCCATGTGTCCTCTAGAGCCGGCCACACCGTGCTCAAACATAAACATTAAAGTTATAAGTTCAGACTGAACTTTCAGTCATCCGGGAGCGTACTACGGAACTATCAGGTACACATCCGTGTACTAACCACTCCCCATCAAGGAACACACCTAACGTTTATTACATGTATCTAAAAATAAAAATTCCTATACTATATCACAGGTTACGGCTGACTGTACAGCCAAGTGTTCTCACTCACTAGAAGTGTCAATGTTTATATTGGTCCGCCTCTCCTGTGTTCAAACATTCTGAAAGAAAAAAAAAATAGCACAACATAATTTTCCATAACCGTTTGTTCTGGGCTGAGACAATTACACAGGGGCTTCGATTTTGATTACTGACCAATTTATAGTTAAATTTCATATATTATACCAGAATTATTTTAAATCTGTTTTTCAACATTTATAAAGAATTGATTCTAACTCTGTTTTTCAACATTTAAACAAAAGTGTCCAGATGTTCTTTACACAGATGTTCAGAGCCAACTTTGTTGTTTGTATCAATTGTTCATATTGAGTAAACGAAAAAAAAAATCGATGCTGCTGGATGCTGAATGTAGTCGCTGACGATGACGGTGTCGATCTTGCTTCTTCTCATGTGTAGACATCAATACCTGGTCCTCTTGTACTCCCATCCGGTACTACTGAATGACGACAGAGTGTAGTAGAGCTGAGTGCCAAGTGACAGCTGTAGAATACTGTTACTTCGGCCATTCCTATACTATATCACAGGTTACGGCTGACTGTACAGCCAAGTGTTCTCACTCACTAGAAGTGTCAATGTTTATATTGGTCCGCCTCTCCTGTGTTCAAACATTCTGAAAGAAAAAAAAAATAGCACAACATAATTTTCCATAACCGTTTGTTCTGGGCTGAGACAATTACACAGGGGCTTCGATTTTGATTACTGACCAATTCATAGTTAAATTTCATATATTATACCAGAATTATTTTAAATCTGTTTTTCAACATTTATAAAGAATTGATTCTAACTCTGTTTTTCAACATTTAAACAAAAGTGTCCAGATGTTCTTTACACAGATGTTCAGAGCCAACTTTGTTGTTTGTATCAATTGTTCATATTGAGTAAACGAAAAAAAAAATCGATGCTGCTGGATGCTGAATGTAGTCGCTGACGATGACGGTGTCGATCTTGCTTCTTCTCATGTGTAGACATCAATACCTGGTCCTCTTGTACTCCCATCCGGTACTACTGAATGACGACAGAGTGTAGTAGAGCTGAGTGCCAAGTGACAGCTGTAGAATACTGTTACTTCGGCCACCTGTTTCACCTGCACCACTCCCCTCTGTTTCTCCCTCTTCATCCCTGTTTCATCTGCACCACTCCCCCTGTTCCCCCCTCTTCCTCTCTGTTTCACCTGTACAGCACCCCCTGTTCCCCCCTCTTGCTCCCTGTTTCACCTGCACCACTCCCCCTGTTCCCTCTCTTCATTCCACCTCTAAATCCCGTATCCTCCCCCCCCCCCACCACCTTTGCCCCTTTTCCTTTGACTTAAATCAGGACCAATAAACTTCTTTATGTGTTTAATTTAGGTTTTTTCTAAGTACGAAAAAGTCTTCAGCCATCTCAAGCATTATTTTACAATTAACTTTAATTAAATTGGTAGGGGGGGGAGTGATAAGAATAATAATTATTCCTAAATCCTTTAGCTAAAGTCAACACTGACCAACCTATGCCCGTTCCCTACCCCAGACCATTCCCTCTACAAATACATGATTTAGTAATAATAAGCCCTAATAATATATTAATGAATAAATTTTAAAATAAATCTGTGGATGGCTGCAGCCTCCAGCATGTGGCCTTATTACATAGACATTCTCTTTATATATATATATATATATATATATATATATATATATATATATATATATATATATATATATATATATATATATATCAATTTACATAAATAAATATTCACTAATATATTCCTTTAAAATTGACACAAGCGGATTAAGGCGTCCTGTACATACCAGTTGCATTGATCCTGGCAGTATGGGTTCGAGTCACTTCTGGCATGTGAGTTTTCAGTTGCATATAGTCCTGGGGACCATTAAGGCTTGTTCGCATGTATATATATATATATATATATATATATATATATATATATATATATATATATATATATATATATATAATATATATATATATATATATATATATATATATATATATATATATATATATTTAAAAAATCTGTCATATTTGTAAATTAAATAAAAAATATTTAATTATTAAATTTAATTTAATTTGTTTTATTAATATAATTATTTAATAATTTAATAAAATAATAATTTATTAAATCACACTAATTTGATTACTTATTTAATAAACTTAAATAATAAATAATAAATTAAATATTGATATATACTTGTGTGTCCAGGAGGCCATCTGTGTCCCCTCAGATGGTCTCCCTTATCACAGTTTGTGTCTATGGATGTGTGTCTGTGTGTGAGTGTGTATATCCCTGTGAGTGTCCGGGCGAGTGTGTGTGAGTGTGAGTGTCCCTGTGAGTGTCCGGGTGCGTGTGTGTCCGGTTATACCTGTGGGTCCAGGAGGCCATCTGTGTCCCCTCAGATGGTCTCCCTTATCACAGTCTATGGGTATGTGTGAGTGTGAGTGCCCCTGTGAGTGTTCGGGTGAGGGTGTGTGTGCGTGTGTGTGAGTGTCCGGGTTTATGTGAGGTTTGGTTCCAGGGAAACATCCTTCCCCCCCCCCCCTTCCTTCTCCTCCCTTATTCCCACCGTGGGTTCGAATCCCAGGTGATTAGACCTGCTCTAGGTCCATGGATCCAAGGTATCCATCCGTGGGCCCAACGGATTTCACCCCTTCCCCACTTTCCAAGGGCCAGGCCAATTCCAGCTATCCAGGGAACCTGTCGAAACAGAGGCAGCTGCAGGAGGGGACACACAAATATTTGTGCCCTGCAGTTACACACCCGTTCCGACAGACTCGATCGCAATCTATCCAGATGAGAACACGTTCTCTTCCGACTAGACCACGCTGGAGTCGCTGTATGTCTCAAATTTGGTTCCTTTATTTATAGTTAGTATTTTTGGTGAATTAATTGATTTGTTTTAATTTTTTATTGACTTAGGTACAACGATTTGGGGAGTTGGGGGGGGGGGAGGAGGAGGGGGGGGGGGTTGTGTGTGTAATGGATTGTCGAGATCGTGGTTGGTTAGTATTTATCTAGTTGTGTTCACCTAGTTGTGCTTGCGAGGGTTGAGCTCTACTCTTTCGGCCCGCCTCTCAACTGTCAATCAATCAATTATTACTAACTAATAAAAAACATTCCACACACACACACACCCAGGAAGCAGCCCGTAGCAGCTGTCTAACGCCCAGGTACATATTTACTGCTAGGTATCAGGGGCATCAGAATGATAGAAACTCTGCTGATTGCCGTTTGTTCCATCACCGGGGGATCGAATGAGCTACGATTACGAGTCGAGAGCGACGTCCACTCAGCTATAAAGACCCCTAGTTTGTGAATTGGTGCAAAAGATAATTTGGGAGAGGTTAATTAAAAGGAATGATGTTTGGTGGCTTTGAAAGCTTTGGATGGGAGGGGGGTTGGCAGTTATGAATTAAAATTGTTAATTTTTTAAGATAGGATATATATGCAAAAGACGTTTCGAGATATAGTAAGAAAAGTGTTTCTGACTGAGGTTAGGTACTGTGTGATTGACTTGTATGTTAGGAAAAAGAGTACTTATTAGAAACTAAAATGATAATTTGAAATGTTTCTTAGCAAATAGTTGCAAATTATTGTTTGAAAAGCCTATGGTTCCCCTTCCCTACACAAACACACGTGAGCACAATTAGTCCACAGGATTCAGAGAGAGTGAGAGTGAACAGCGAAATAGTAACAAAAAATGTGACAATGAGGGGAAACTATGTCATTCAAACGTTAACCATATAAATTACAGTAACACTAACCGAGCGTCCACATACATATTCCAATCAATTTACATAAATAAACATTCACTAATATATTCCTTTAAAATGGACACACGCAGATAGTTGCAGTACACATGTCAGTTCAATTACTGGTACACATAAACACTCATAGCTGGACGTGTCTGTCCATCTTGACAATAGTAGACATGTAACAAAAAATGTGACAATAATGGGAAACTATGTCATTCAAACGTATAAATGTTAACCATATTAATTACAGTAACACTAATCGCGCGCACACGTACATATGTCAATCAATTTACATAAATACACATTCACTAATGTGTACCTTTAAAATGGACACATACAGATAATTACCGTACACATGTCAGTTCAATTACAGGTACACATACACACACATAGCTTCACGTGTCTGTCGGTCTTGACAATAGTACACATGGATACGCACACAAACAGTCCATTATCAATTAATGTGTGTGTGTGTGTGTATTTATTTTCTCCTTGTATTTACTATATGTATCTGCAGAATCGAGTTATTAGCTCTTGGACCCCGCCTATCAAATATATGTATTTTTCCTTTTTTTATATCTACTACATCTATTTCTCTCTAACACACACACACACACACACACACACACAAACTGGAGGCCTACCGTCTAAACGGAGAGAGTTCGTTGGTTATAACCCTAATGGTCCCATATCGAATCTCAGTTGATGCAATAGCAAATCGACCGATATTCTTTAACCTGATTTTCCTGTTCACCGGCTCCCCTCCGACCGGGGAGCCAGTCGGCCAAGCGGACAGCACACTGGACACTGGACTTGTGATCCTGTGGTCCCGGGTTCGATTCCGGGCGCCGCCGAGAAACAATGGGCAGAGTTTCTTTCACCCTGTGCCCCTGTTACCTTGCAGTAAAACAGGTACCTGGGTGTTAGTCAGCTGTCACGGGCTGCTTCCTGGTGGTGGAGGCCTGGTCGAGGACCGAACCGCGGGGACACTAAAGCCCCGAAATCATCTCAAGAAGAACCTCAAGAGATAACCACAAATGAATCCATCAATGGATCCACCTATCTATCTACTTATATCTGTCAATCCATCAATTTATCTTCAATTAAACCAACCATTTATCATTATATACATTTATATTCCATTTATCCGAGCATCAACTCTTCTGTCTATCCATCCATCTACTCATATGTCTTTCCATCCATCAGATAGACGGATGCATCTATGCATCCGTCTATCCGTCAATGTATATATTTAGCAATCAATGTAAACATCCATCTATCTACTTATATAAATTTACCTTTAATCCCTGTTTCACCTGCACCACTCCCCCCTGTTTCTCCCTCTGCATCCCTGTTTCACCTGCACCACTCCCCCTGTTCCCCGATCCCCATCCCTGTTTCACCTGCACCACTCCCCCTGTTCCCCCATCCCCATCCCTGTTTCACCTGCACCACTCCCCCTGTTCCCCCATCCCCATCCCTGTTTCACCTGCACCACTCCCACTGTTCCTCCCTCTTCATCCCTGTTTCACCTGCACCACTCCCCTCTGTTTCTCCCTCTTCATCCCTGTTTCATCTGCACCACTCCCCCTGTTCCCCCCTCTTCCTCTCTGTTTCACCTGTACAGCACCCCCTGTTCCCCCCTCTTGCTCCCTGTTTCACCTGCACCACTCCCCCTGTTCCCTCTCTTCATTCCACCTCTAAATCCCGTATCCTCCCCCCCCCCACCACCTTTGCCCCTTTTCCTTTGACTTAAATCAGGACCAATAAACTTCTTTATGTGTTTAATTTAGGTTTTTTCTAAGTACGAAAAAGTCTTCAGCCATCTCAAGCATTATTTTACAATTAACTTTAATTAAATTGGTAGGGGGGGGAGTGATAAGAATAATAATTATTCCTAAATCCTTTAGCTAAAGTCAACACTGACCAACCTATGCCCGTTCCCTACCCCAGACCATTCCCTCTACAAATACATGATTTAGTAATAATAAGCCCTAATAATATATTAATGAATAAATTTTAAAATAAATCTGTGGATGGCTGCAGCCTCCAGCATGTGGCCTTATTACATAGACATTCTCTTTATATATATATATATATATATATATATATATATATATATATATATATATATATCAATTTACATAAATAAATATTCACTAATATATTCCTTTAAAATTGACACAAGCGGATTAAGGCGTCCTGTACATACCAGTTGCATTGATCCTGGCAGTATGGGTTCGAGTCACTTCTGGCATGTGAGTTTTCAGTTGCATATAGTCCTGGGGACCATTAAGGCTTGTTCGCATGTATATATATATATATATATATATATATATATATATATATATATATATATATATATATATATATATATAATATATATATATATATATATATATATATATATATATATATATTTAAAAAATCTGTCATATTTGTAAATTAAATAAAAAATATTTAATTATTAAATTTAATTTAATTTGTTTTATTAATATAATTATTTAATAATTTAATAAAATAATAATTTATTAAATCACACTAATTTGATTACTTATTTAATAAACTTAAATAATAAATAATAAATTAAATATTGATATATACTTGTGTGTCCAGGAGGCCATCTGTGTCCCCTCAGATGGTCTCCCTTATCACAGTTTGTGTCTATGGATGTGTGTCTGTGTGTGAGTGTGTATATCCCTGTGAGTGTCCGGGCGAGTGTGTGTGAGTGTGAGTGTCCCTGTGAGTGTCCGGGTGCGTGTGTGTCCGGTTATACCTGTGGGTCCAGGAGGCCATCTGTGTCCCCTCAGATGGTCTCCCTTATCACAGTCTATGGGTATGTGTGAGTGTGAGTGCCCCTGTGAGTGTTCGGGTGAGGGTGTGTGTGCGTGTGTGTGAGTGTCCGGGTTTATGTGAGGTTTGGTTCCAGGGAAACATCCTTCCCCCCCCCCCTTCCTTCTCCTCCCTTATTCCCACCGTGGGTTCGAATCCCAGGTGATTAGACCTGCTCTAGGTCCATGGATCCAAGGTATCCATCCGTGGGCCCAACGGATTTCACCCCTTCCCCACTTTCCAAGGGCTAGGCCAATTCCAGCTATCCAGGGAACCTGTCGAAACAGAGGCAGCTGCAGGAGGGGACACACAAATATTTGTGCCCTGCAGTTACACACCCGTTCCGACAGACTCGATCGCAATCTATCCAGATGAGAACACGTTCTCTTCCGACTAGACCACGCTGGAGTCGCTGTATGTCTCAAATTTGGTTCCTTTATTTATAGTTAGTATTTTTGGTGAATTAATTGATTTGTTTTAATTTTTTATTGACTTAGGTACAACGATTTGGGGAGTTGGGGGGGGGGGAGGAGGAGGGGGGGGGGGGGGTTGAGTGTGTAATGGATTGTCGAGATCGTGGTTGGTTAGTATTTATCTAGTTGTGTTCACCTAGTTGTGCTTGCGAGGGTTGAGCTCTACTCTTTCGGCCCGCCTCTCAACTGTCAATCAATCAATTATTACTAACTAATAAAAAACATTCCACACACACACACACCCAGGAAGCAGCCCGTAGCAGCTGTCTAACGCCCAGGTACATCTTTACTGCTAGGTATCAGGGGCATCAGAATGATAGAAACTCTGCTGATTGCCGTTTGTTCCATCACCGGGGGATCGAATGAGCTACGATTACGAGTCGAGAGCGACGTCCACTCAGCTATAAAGACCCCTAGTTTGTGAATTGGTGCAAAAGATAATTTGGGAGAGGTTAATTAAAAGGAATGATGTTTGGTGGCTTTGAAAGCTTTGGATGGGAGGGGGGTTGGCAGTTATGAATTAAAATTGTTAATTTTTTAAGATAGGATATATATGCAAAAGACGTTTCGAGATATAGTAAGAAAAGTGTTTCTGACTGAGGTTAGGTACTGTGTGATTGACTTGTATGTTAGGAAAAAGAGTACTTATTAGAAACTAAAATGATAATTTGAAATGTTTCTTAGCAAATAGTTGCAAATTATTGTTTGAAAAGCCTATGGTTCCCCTTCCCTACACAAACACACGTGAGCACAATTAGTCCACAGGATTCAGAGAGAGTGAGAGTGAACAGCGAAATAGTAACAAAAAATGTGACAATGAGGGGAAACTATGTCATTCAAACGTTAACCATATAAATTACAGTAACACTAACCGAGCGTCCACATACATATTCCAATCAATTTACATAAATAAACATTCACTAATATATTCCTTTAAAATGGACACACGCAGATAGTTGCAGTACACATGTCAGTTCAATTACTGGTACACATAAACACTCATAGCTGGACGTGTCTGTCCATCTTGACAATAGTAGACATGTAACAAAAAATGTGACAATAATGGGAAACTATGTCATTCAAACGTATAAATGTTAACCATATTAATTACAGTAACACTAATCGCGCGCACACGTACATATGTCAATCAATTTACATAAATACACATTCACTAATGTGTACCTTTAAAATGGACACATACAGATAATTACCGTACACATGTCAGTTCAATTACAGGTACACATACACACACATAGCTTCACGTGTCTGTCGGTCTTGACAATAGTACACATGGATACGCACACAAACAGTCCATTATCAATTAATGTGTGTGTGTGTGTGTATTTATTTTCTCCTTGTATTTACTATATGTATCTGCAGAATCGAGTTATTAGCTCTTGGACCCCGCCTATCAAATATATGTATTTTTCCTTTTTTTATATCTACTACATCTATTTCTCTCTAACACACACACACACACACACACACACACAAACTGGAGGCCTACCGTCTAAACGGAGAGAGTTCGTTGGTTATAACCCTAATGGTCCCATATCGAATCTCAGTTGATGCAATAGCAAATCGACCGATATTCTTTAACCTGATTTGCCTGTTCACCGGCTCCCCTCCGACCGGGGAGCCAGTCGGCCAAGCGGACAGCACACTGGACACTGGACTTGTGATCCTGTGGTCCCGGGTTCGATTCCGGGCGCCGCCGAGAAACAATGGGCAGAGTTTCTTTCACCCTGTGCCCCTGTTACCTTGCAGTAAAACAGGTACCTGGGTGTTAGTCAGCTGTCACGGGCTGCTTCCTGGTGGTGGAGGCCTGGTCGAGGACCGAACCGCGGGGACACTAAAGCCCCGAAATCATCTCAAGAAGAACCTCAAGAGATAACCACAAATGAATCCATCAATGGATCCACCTATCTATCTACTTATATCTGTCAATCCATCAATTTATCTTCAATTAAACCAACCATTTATCATTATATACATTTATATTCCATTTATCCGAGCATCAACTCTTCTGTCTATCCATCCATCTACTCATATGTCTTTCCATCCATCAGATAGACGGATGCATCTATGCATCCGTCTATCCGTCAATGTATATATTTAGCAATCAATGTAAACATCCATCTATCTACTTATATAAATTTACCTTTAATCCCTGTTTCACCTGCACCACTCCCCCCTGTTTCTCCCTCTGCATCCCTGTTTCACCTGCACCACTCCCCCTGTTCCCCGATCCCCATCCCTGTTTCACCTGCACCACTCCCCCTGTTCCCCCATCCCCATCCCTGTTTCACCTGCACCACTCCCCCTGTTCCCCCATCCCCATCCCTGTTTCACCTGCACCACTCCCACTGTTCCTCCCTCTTCATCCCTGTTTCACCTGCACCACTCCCCTCTGTTTCTCCCTCTTCATCCCTGTTTCATCTGCACCACTCCCCCTGTTCCCCCCTCTTCCTCTCTGTTTCACCTGTACAGCACCCCCTGTTCCCCCGTCTTGCTCCCTGTTTCACCTGCACCACTCCCCCTGTTCCCTCTCTTCATTCCACCTCTAAATCCCGTATCCTCCCCCCCCCCACCACCTTTGCCCCTTTTCCTTTGACTTAAATCAGGACCAATAAACTTCTTTATGTGTTTAATTTAGGTTTTTTCTAAGTACGAAAAAGTCTTCAGCCATCTCAAGCATTATTTTACAATTAACTTTAATTAAATTGGTAGGGGGGGGGGGAGTGATAAGAATAATAATTATTCCTAAATCCTTTAGCTAAAGTCAACACTGACCAACCTATGCCCGTTCCCTACCCCAGACCATTCCCTCTACAAATACATGATTTAGTAATAATAAGCCCTAATAATATATTAATGAATAAATTTTAAAATAAATCTGTGGATGGCTGCAGCCTCCAGCATGTGGCCTTATTACATAGACATTCTCTTTATATATATATATATATATATATATATATATATATATATATATATATATATATATATATATATATATATATATATATATATATATATATATATATATCAATTTACATAAATAAATATTCACTAATATATTCCTTTAAAATTGACACAAGCGGATTAAGGCGTCCTGTACATACCAGTTGCATTGATCCTGGCAGTATGGGTTCGAGTCACTTCTGGCATGTGAGTTTTCAGTTGCATATAGTCCTGGGGACCATTAAGGCTTGTTCGCATGTATATATATATATATATATATATATATATATATATATATATATATATATATATATATATATATATATATATATATATATATAATATATATATATATATATATATATATATATATATATATATATATATATATATATTTAAAAAATCTGTCATATTTGTAAATTAAATAAAAAATATTTAATTATTAAATTTAATTTAATTTGTTTTATTAATATAATTATTTAATAATTTAATAAAATAATAATTTATTAAATCACACTAATTTGATTACTTATTTAATAAACTTAAATAATAAATAATAAATTAAATATTGATATATACTTGTGTGTCCAGGAGGCCATCTGTGTCCCCTCAGATGGTCTCCCTTATCACAGTTTGTGTCTATGGATGTGTGTCTGTGTGTGAGTGTGTATATCCCTGTGAGTGTCCGGGCGAGTGTGTGTGAGTGTGAGTGTCCCTGTGAGTGTCCGGGTGCGTGTGTGTCCGGTTATACCTGTGGGTCCAGGAGGCCATCTGTGTCCCCTCAGATGGTCTCCCTTATCACAGTCTATGGGTATGTGTGAGTGTGAGTGCCCCTGTGAGTGTTCGGGTGAGGGTGTGTGTGCGTGTGTGTGAGTGTCCGGGTTTATGTGAGGTTTGGTTCCAGGGAAACATCCTTCCCCCCCCCCCTTCCTTCTCCTCCCTTATTCCCACCGTGGGTTCGAATCCCAGGTGATTAGACCTGCTCTAGGTCCATGGATCCAAGGTATCCATCCGTGGGCCCAACGGATTTCACCCCTTCCCCACTTTCCAAGGGCCAGGCCAATTCCAGCTATCCAGGGAACCTGTCGAAACAGAGGCAGCTGCAGGAGGGGACACACAAATATTTGTGCCCTGCAGTTACACACCCGTTCCGACAGACTCGATCGCAATCTATCCAGATGAGAACACGTTCTCTTCCGACTAGACCACGCTGGAGTCGCTGTATGTCTCAAATTTGGTTCCTTTATTTATAGTTAGTATTTTTGGTGAATTAATTGATTTGTTTTAATTTTTTATTGACTTAGGTACAACGATTTGGGGAGTTGGGGGGGGGGAGGAGGAGGGGGGGGGGGGTTGTGTGTGTAATGGATTGTCGAGATCGTGGTTGGTTAGTATTTATCTAGTTGTGTTCACCTAGTTGTGCTTGCGAGGGTTGAGCTCTACTCTTTCGGCCCGCCTCTCAACTGTCAATCAATCAATTATTACTAATTAATAAAAAACATTCCACACACACACACACCCAGGAAGCAGCCCGTAGCAGCTGTCTAACGCCCAGGTACATCTTTACTGCTAGGTATCAGGGGCATCAGAATGATAGAAACTCTGCTGATTGCCGTTTGTTCCATCACCGGGGGATCGAATGAGCTACGATTACGAGTCGAGAGCGACGTCCACTCAGCTATAAAGACCCCTAGTTTGTGAATTGGTGCAAAAGATAATTTGGGAGAGGTTAATTAAAAGGAATGATGTTTGGTGGCTTTGAAAGCTTTGGATGGGAGGGGGGTTGGCAGTTATGAATTAAAATTGTTAATTTTTTAAGATAGGATATATATGCAAAAGACGTTTCGAGATATAGTAAGAAAAGTGTTTCTGACTGAGGTTAGGTACTGTGTGATTGACTTGTATGTTAGGAAAAAGAGTACTTATTAGAAACTAAAATGATAATTTGAAATGTTTCTTAGCAAATAGTTGCAAATTATTGTTTGAAAAGCCTATGGTTCCCCTTCCCTACACAAACACACGTGAGCACAATTAGTCCACAGGATTCAGAGAGAGTGAGAGTGAACAGCGAAATAGTAACAAAAAATGTGACAATGAGGGGAAACTATGTCATTCAAACGTTAACCATATAAATTACAGTAACACTAACCGAGCGTCCACATACATATTCCAATCAATTTACATAAATAAACATTCACTAATATATTCCTTTAAAATGGACACACGCAGATAGTTGCAGTACACATGTCAGTTCAATTACTGGTACACATAAACACTCATAGCTGGACGTGTCTGTCCATCTTGACAATAGTAGACATGTAACAAAAAATGTGACAATAATGGGAAACTATGTCATTCAAACGTATAAATGTTAACCATATTAATTACAGTAACACTAATCGCGCGCACACGTACATATGTCAATCAATTTACATAAATACACATTCACTAATGTGTACCTTTAAAATGGACACATACAGATAATTACCGTACACATGTCAGTTCAATTACAGGTACACATACACACACATAGCTTCACGTGTCTGTCGGTCTTGACAATAGTACACATGGATACGCACACAAACAGTCCATTATCAATTAATGTGTGTGTGTGTGTGTATTTATTTTCTCCTTGTATTTACTATATGTATCTGCAGAATCGAGTTATTAGCTCTTGGACCCCGCCTATCAAATATATGTATTTTTCCTTTTTTTATATCTACTACATCTATTTCTCTCTAACACACACACACACACACACACACACACAAACTGGAGGCCTACCGTCTAAACGGAGAGAGTTCGTTGGTTATAACCCTAATGGTCCCATATCGAATCTCAGTTGATGCAATAGCAAATCGACCGATATTCTTTAACCTGATTTGCCTGTTCACCGGCTCCCCTCCGACCGGGGAGCCAGTCGGCCAAGCGGACAGCACACTGGACACTGGACTTGTGATCCTGTGGTCCCGGGTTCGATTCCGGGCGCCGCCGAGAAACAATGGGCAGAGTTTCTTTCACCCTGTGCCCCTGTTACCTTGCAGTAAAACAGGTACCTGGGTGTTAGTCAGCTGTCACGGGCTGCTTCCTGGTGGTGGAGGCCTGGTCGAGGACCGAACCGCGGGGACACTAAAGCCCCGAAATCATCTCAAGAAGAACCTCAAGAGATAACCACAAATGAATCCATCAATGGATCCACCTATCTATCTACTTATATCTGTCAATCCATCAATTTATCTTCAATTAAACCAACCATTTATCATTATATACATTTATATTCCATTTATCCGAGCATCAACTCTTCTGTCTATCCATCCATCTACTCATATGTCTTTCCATCCATCAGATAGACGGATGCATCTATGCATCCGTCTATCCGTCAATGTATATATTTAGCAATCAATGTAAACATCCATCTATCTACTTATATAAATTTACCTTTAATCCCTGTTTCACCTGCACCACTCCCCCCTGTTTCTCCCTCTGCATCCCTGTTTCACCTGCACCACTCCCCCTGTTCCCCGATCCCCATCCCTGTTTCACCTGCACCACTCCCCCTGTTCCCCCATCCCCATCCCTGTTTCACCTGCACCACTCCCCCTGTTCCCCCATCCCCATCCCTGTTTCACCTGCACCACTCCCACTGTTCCTCCCTCTTCATCCCTGTTTCACCTGCACCACTCCCCTCTGTTTCTCCCTCTTCATCCCTGTTTCATCTGCACCACTCCCCCTGTTCCCCCCTCTTCCTCTCTGTTTCACCTGTACAGCACCCCCTGTTCCCCCGTCTTGCTCCCTGTTTCACCTGCACCACTCCCCCTGTTCCCTCTCTTCATTCCACCTCTAAATCCCGTATCCTCCCCCCCCCCACCACCTTTGCCCCTTTTCCTTTGACTTAAATCAGGACCAATAAACTTCTTTATGTGTTTAATTTAGGTTTTTTCTAAGTACGAAAAAGTCTTCAGCCATCTCAAGCATTATTTTACAATTAACTTTAATTAAATTGGTAGGGGGGGGGGGAGTGATAAGAATAATAATTATTCCTAAATCCTTTAGCTAAAGTCAACACTGACCAACCTATGCCCGTTCCCTACCCCAGACCATTCCCTCTACAAATACATGATTTAGTAATAATAAGCCCTAATAATATATTAATGAATAAATTTTAAAATAAATCTGTGGATGGCTGCAGCCTCCAGCATGTGGCCTTATTACATAGACATTCTCTTTATATATATATATATATATATATATATATATATATATATATATATATATATATATATATATATATATATATATATATATATATATATATATATCAATTTACATAAATAAATATTCACTAATATATTCCTTTAAAATTGACACAAGCGGATTAAGGCGTCCTGTACATACCAGTTGCATTGATCCTGGCAGTATGGGTTCGAGTCACTTCTGGCATGTGAGTTTTCAGTTGCATATAGTCCTGGGGACCATTAAGGCTTGTTCGCATGTATATATATATATATATATATATATATATATATATATATATATATATATATATATATATATATATATATATATATATATAATATATATATATATATATATATATATATATATATATATATATATATATATATATATTTAAAAAATCTGTCATATTTGTAAATTAAATAAAAAATATTTAATTATTAAATTTAATTTAATTTGTTTTATTAATATAATTATTTAATAATTTAATAAAATAATAATTTATTAAATCACACTAATTTGATTACTTATTTAATAAACTTAAATAATAAATAATAAATTAAATATTGATATATACTTGTGTGTCCAGGAGGCCATCTGTGTCCCCTCAGATGGTCTCCCTTATCACAGTTTGTGTCTATGGATGTGTGTCTGTGTGTGAGTGTGTATATCCCTGTGAGTGTCCGGGCGAGTGTGTGTGAGTGTGAGTGTCCCTGTGAGTGTCCGGGTGCGTGTGTGTCCGGTTATACCTGTGGGTCCAGGAGGCCATCTGTGTCCCCTCAGATGGTCTCCCTTATCACAGTCTATGGGTATGTGTGAGTGTGAGTGCCCCTGTGAGTGTTCGGGTGAGGGTGTGTGTGCGTGTGTGTGAGTGTCCGGGTTTATGTGAGGTTTGGTTCCAGGGAAACATCCTTCCCCCCCCCCTTCCTTCTCCTCCCTTATTCCCACCGTGGGTTCGAATCCCAGGTGATTAGACCTGCTCTAGGTCCATGGATCCAAGGTATCCATCCGTGGGCCCAACGGATTTCACCCCTTCCCCACTTTCCAAGGGCCAGGCCAATTCCAGCTATCCAGGGAACCTGTCGAAACAGAGGCAGCTGCAGGAGGGGACACACAAATATTTGTGCCCTGCAGTTACACACCCGTTCCGACAGACTCGATCGCAATCTATCCAGATGAGAACACGTTCTCTTCCGACTAGACCACGCTGGAGTCGCTGTATGTCTCAAATTTGGTTCCTTTATTTATAGTTAGTATTTTTGGTGAATTAATTGATTTGTTTTAATTTTTTATTGACTTAGGTACAACGATTTGGGGAGTTGGGGGGGGGGGAGGAGGAGGGGGGGGGGGGTTGTGTGTGTAATGGATTGTCGAGATCGTGGTTGGTTAGTATTTATCTAGTTGTGTTCACCTAGTTGTGCTTGCGAGGGTTGAGCTCTACTCTTTCGGCCCGCCTCTCAACTGTCAATCAATCAATTATTACTAACTAATAAAAAACATTCCACACACACACACACCCAGGAAGCAGCCCGTAGCAGCTGTCTAACGCCCAGGTACATCTTTACTGCTAGGTATCAGGGGCATCAGAATGATAGAAACTCTGCTGATTGCCGTTTGTTCCATCACCGGGGGATCGAATGAGCTACGATTACGAGTCGAGAGCGACGTCCACTCAGCTATAAAGACCCCTAGTTTGTGAATTGGTGCAAAAGATAATTTGGGAGAGGTTAATTAAAAGGAATGATGTTTGGTGGCTTTGAAAGCTTTGGATGGGAGGGGGGTTGGCAGTTATGAATTAAAATTGTTAATTTTTTAAGATAGGATATATATGCAAAAGACGTTTCGAGATATAGTAAGAAAAGTGTTTCTGACTGAGGTTAGGTACTGTGTGATTGACTTGTATGTTAGGAAAAAGAGTACTTATTAGAAACTAAAATGATAATTTGAAATGTTTCTTAGCAAATAGTTGCAAATTATTGTTTGAAAAGCCTATGGTTCCCCTTCCCTACACAAACACACGTGAGCACAATTAGTCCACAGGATTCAGAGAGAGTGAGAGTGAACAGCGAAATAGTAACAAAAAATGTGACAATGAGGGGAAACTATGTCATTCAAACGTTAACCATATAAATTACAGTAACACTAACCGAGCGTCCACATACATATTCCAATCAATTTACATAAATAAACATTCACTAATATATTCCTTTAAAATGGACACACGCAGATAGTTGCAGTACACATGTCAGTTCAATTACTGGTACACATAAACACTCATAGCTGGACGTGTCTGTCCATCTTGACAATAGTAGACATGTAACAAAAAATGTGACAATAATGGGAAACTATGTCATTCAAACGTATAAATGTTAACCATATTAATTACAGTAACACTAATCGCGCGCACACGTACATATGTCAATCAATTTACATAAATACACATTCACTAATGTGTACCTTTAAAATGGACACATACAGATAATTACCGTACACATGTCAGTTCAATTACAGGTACACATACACACACATAGCTTCACGTGTCTGTCGGTCTTGACAATAGTACACATGGATACGCACACAAACAGTCCATTATCAATTAATGTGTGTGTGTGTGTGTATTTATTTTCTCCTTGTATTTACTATATGTATCTGCAGAATCGAGTTATTAGCTCTTGGACCCCGCCTATCAAATATATGTATTTTTCCTTTTTTTATATCTACTACATCTATTTCTCTCTAACACACACACACACACACACACACACACACAAACTGGAGGCCTACCGTCTAAACGGAGAGAGTTCGTTGGTTATAACCCTAATGGTCCCATATCGAATCTCAGTTGATGCAATAGCAAATCGACCGATATTCTTTAACCTGATTTGCCTGTTCACCGGCTCCCCTCCGACCGGGGAGCCAGTCGGCCAAGCGGACAGCACACTGGACACTGGACTTGTGATCCTGTGGTCCCGGGTTCGATTCCGGGCGCCGCCGAGAAACAATGGGCAGAGTTTCTTTCACCCTGTGCCCCTGTTACCTTGCAGTAAAACAGGTACCTGGGTGTTAGTCAGCTGTCACGGGCTGCTTCCTGGTGGTGGAGGCCTGGTCGAGGACCGAACCGCGGGGACACTAAAGCCCCGAAATCATCTCAAGAAGAACCTCAAGAGATAACCACAAATGAATCCATCAATGGATCCACCTATCTATCTACTTATATCTGTCAATCCATCAATTTATCTTCAATTAAACCAACCATTTATCATTATATACATTTATATTCCATTTATCCGAGCATCAACTCTTCTGTCTATCCATCCATCTACTCATATGTCTTTCCATCCATCAGATAGACGGATGCATCTATGCATCCGTCTATCCGTCAATGTATATATTTAGCAATCAATGTAAACATCCATCTATCTACTTATATAAATTTACCTTTAATCCCTGTTTCACCTGCACCACTCCCCCCTGTTTCTCCCTCTGCATCCCTGTTTCACCTGCACCACTCCCCCTGTTCCCCGATCCCCATCCCTGTTTCACCTGCACCACTCCCCCTGTTCCCCCATCCCCATCCCTGTTTCACCTGCACCACTCCCCCTGTTCCCCCATCCCCATCCCTGTTTCACCTGCACCACTCCCACTGTTCCTCCCTCTTCATCCCTGTTTCACCTGCACCACTCCCCTCTGTTTCTCCCTCTTCATCCCTGTTTCATCTGCACCACTCCCCCTGTTCCCCCCTCTTCCTCTCTGTTTCACCTGTACAGCACCCCCTGTTCCCCCGTCTTGCTCCCTGTTTCACCTGCACCACTCCCCCTGTTCCCTCTCTTCATTCCACCTCTAAATCCCGTATCCTCCCCCCCCCCACCACCTTTGCCCCTTTTCCTTTGACTTAAATCAGGACCAATAAACTTCTTTATGTGTTTAATTTAGGTTTTTTCTAAGTACGAAAAAGTCTTCAGCCATCTCAAGCATTATTTTACAATTAACTTTAATTAAATTGGTAGGGGGGGGGAGTGATAAGAATAATAATTATTCCTAAATCCTTTAGCTAAAGTCAACACTGACCAACCTATGCCCGTTCCCTACCCCAGACCATTCCCTCTACAAATACATGATTTAGTAATAATAAGCCCTAATAATATATTAATGAATAAATTTTAAAATAAATCTGTGGATGGCTGCAGCCTCCAGCATGTGGCCTTATTACATAGACATTCTCTTTATATATATATATATATATATATATATATATATATATATATATATATATATATATATATATATATATATATATATATATATATATATATATATATATCAATTTACATAAATAAATATTCACTAATATATTCCTTTAAAATTGACACAAGCGGATTAAGGCGTCCTGTACATACCAGTTGCATTGATCCTGGCAGTATGGGTTCGAGTCACTTCTGGCATGTGAGTTTTCAGTTGCATATAGTCCTGGGACCATTAAGGCTTGTTCGCATGTATATATATATATATATATATATATATATATATATATATATATATATATATATATATATATATATATATATATATATATATTTAAAAAAATCTGTCATATTTGTAAATTAAATAAAAAATATTTAATTATTAAATTTAATTTAATTTGTTTTATTAATATAATTATTTAATAATTTAATAAAATAATAATTTATTAAATCACACTAATTTGATTACTTATTTAATAAACTTAAATAATAAATAATAAATTAAATATTGATATATACTTGTGTGTCCAGGAGGCCATCTGTGTCCCCTCAGATGGTCTCCCTTATCACAGTTTGTGTCTATGGATGTGTGTCTGTGTGTGAGTGTGTATATCCCTGTGAGTGTCCGGGCGAGTGTGTGTGAGTGTGAGTGTCCCTGTGAGTGTCCGGGTGCGTGTGTGTCCGGTTATACCTGTGGGTCCAGGAGGCCATCTGTGTCCCCTCAGATGGTCTCCCTTATCACAGTCTATGGGTATGTGTGAGTGTGAGTGCCCCTGTGAGTGTTCGGGTGAGGGTGTGTGTGCGTGTGTGTGAGTGTCCGGGTTTATGTGAGGTTTGGTTCCAGGGAAACATCCTTCCCCCCCCCCCTTCCTTCTCCTCCCTTATTCCCACCGTGGGTTCGAATCCCAGGTGATTAGACCTGCTCTAGGTCCATGGATCCAAGGTATCCATCCGTGGGCCCAACGGATTTCACCCCTTCCCCACTTTCCAAGGGCCAGGCCAATTCCAGCTATCCAGGGAACCTGTCGAAACAGAGGCAGCTGCAGGAGGGGACACACAAATATTTGTGCCCTGCAGTTACACACCCGTTCCGACAGACTCGATCGCAATCTATCCAGATGAGAACACGTTCTCTTCCGACTAGACCACGCTGGAGTCGCTGTATGTCTCAAATTTGGTTCCTTTATTTATAGTTAGTATTTTTGGTGAATTAATTGATTTGTTTTAATTTTTTATTGACTTAGGTACAACGATTTGGGGAGTTGGGGGGGGGGAGGAGGAGGGGGGGGGGGTTGTGTGTGTAATGGATTGTCGAGATCGTGGTTGGTTAGTATTTATCTAGTGTGTTCACCTAGTTGTGCTTGCGAGGGTTGAGCTCTACTCTTTCGGCCCGCCTCTCAACTGTCAATCAATCAATTATTACTAACTAATAAAAAACATTCCACACACACACACACCAGGAAGCAGCCCGTAGCAGCTGTCTAACGCCCAGGTACATATTTACTGCTAGGTATCAGGGGCATCAGAATGATAGAAACTCTGCTGATTGCCGTTTGTTCCATCACCGGGGATCGAATGAGCTACGATTACGAGTCGAGAGCGACGTCCACTCAGCTATAAAGACCCCTAGTTTGTGAATTGGTGCAAAAGATAATTTGGGAGAGGTTAATTAAAAGGAATGATGTTTGGTGGCTTTGAAAGCTTTGGATGGGAGGGGGGTTGGCAGTTATGAATTAAAATTGTTAATTTTTTAAGATAGGATATATATGCAAAAGACGTTTCGAGATATAGTAAGAAAAGTGTTTCTGACTGAGGTTAGGTACTGTGTGATTGACTTGTATGTTAGGAAAAGAGTACTTATTAGAAACTAAAATGATAATTTGAAATGTTTCTTAGCAAATAGTTGCAAATTATTGTTTGAAAAGCCTATGGTTCCCCTTCCCTACACAAACACACGTGAGCACAATTAGTCCACAGGATTCAGAGAGAGTGAGAGTGAACAGCGAAATAGTAACAAAAAATGTGACAATGAGGGGAAACTATGTCATTCAAACGTTAACCATATAAATTACAGTAATACTAACCGAGCGTCCACATACATATTCCAATCAATTTACATAAATAAACATTCACTAATATATTCCTTTAAAATGGACACACGCAGATAGTTGCAGTACACATGTCAGTTCAATTACTGGTACACATAAACACTCATAGCTGGACGTGTCTGTCCATCTTGACAATAGTAGACATGTAACAAAAAATGTGACAATAATGGGAAACTATGTCATTCAAACGTATAAATGTTAACCATATTAATTACAGTAACACTAATCGCGCGCACACGTACATATGTCAATCAATTTACATAAATACACATTCACTAATGTGTACCTTTAAAATGGACACATACAGATAATTACCGTACACATGTCAGTTCAATTACAGGTACACATACACACACATAGCTTCACGTGTCTGTCGGTCTTGACAATAGTACACATGGATACGCACACAAACAGTCCATTATCAATTAATGTGTGTGTGTGTGTGTATTTATTTTCTCCTTGTATTTACTATATGTATCTGCAGAATCGAGTTATTAGCTCTTGGACCCCGCCTATCAAATATATGTATTTTCCTTTTTTTATATCTACTACATCTATTTCTCTCTAACACACACACACACACACACACACACACAAACTGGAGGCCTACCGTCTAAACGGAGAGAGTTCGTTGGTTATAACCCTAATGGTCCCATATCGAATCTCAGTTGATGCAATAGCAAATCGACCGATATTCTTTAACCTGATTTTCCTGTTCACCGGCTCCCCTCCGACCGGGGAGCCAGTCGGCCAAGCGGACAGCACACTGGACACTGGACTTGTGATCCTGTGGTCCCGGGTTCGATTCCGGGCGCCGCCGAGAAACAATGGGCAGAGTTTCT
>NW_027190427.1:0-38867 GCF_040958095.1 Procambarus clarkii | reverse complement strand
GAGATTTGAAGGCCAAATCACATATCGTGATACTACATGAAATAGTATCGAAATATTGGTAAAAATGAATATATTTACGTAATATCAAACTACATGAAAAACGTGAAAAAAGTCACTATATAACCATATTTGAGGATTTTAACTTCAAATCATAGAGCGCGGTTTCGTATTATTTAGATCCAAGAAAAGACATATGACAATGTTGTTTCCAATACAAATGATAAAAATCAATGTGTTTTCATTAGAATTAACTAAAATGTTCCTGATTTTCCGTTTATATTACCGATGGAAGATGTACACGTAAAACCGCTCTATTCCGGCTGAAACGTCGATATATGCAATAAAAACCGAACTTCTCCCCTTTTCAATATCTTACTCAGTATTTTAACGAGAAACAAATAGATGATTGAAAATGAAGTATTTAAGGTTATTATCTAATCAATTATGTGTTTGCATCATTTTTATCGTATATATATGAATTAAAACCCATGGACTGAAAATTCACAAAAACGTGGAAAACGGCAAAATATTGCCTAATTCGATGATATTTTGTTTAAATCACATGAAGGAAAAGGAGATGATAAACGTTAAAATATTGCTAAATTCGATGATTTTTCGTACTAAGCATAATGCAAGAAAACTTGCTTAAAATGCAATATTATGCGAAATTCTGAGATTTGAAGGCCAAATCACATATCGTGATACTACATGAAATAGTATCGAAATATTGGTAAAAATGAATATATTTACGTAATATCAAACTACATGAAAAACGTGAAAAAAGTCACTATATAACCATATTTGAGGATTTTAACTTCAAATCATAGAGCGAGGTTTCGTATTATTTAGATCCAAGAAAAGACATATGACAATGTTGTTTCCAATACAAATGATAAAAAATCAATGTGTTTTCATTAGAATTAACTATAATGTTCTTGATTTTCCGTTTATATTACCGATGGAAGATGTACACGTAAAACCGCTCTAATCCGGCTGAAACGTCGATATATGCAATAAAAACCGAACTTCTCCCCTTTTCAATATCTTACTCAGTATTTTAACGAGAAACAAATAGATGATTGAAAATGAAGTATTTAAGGTTATTATCTAATCAATTATGTGTTTGCATCATTTTTATCGTATATATATATGAATTAATACCCATGGACGGAAAATTCACAAAAACGTGGAAAACGGCAAAATATTGCCTAATTCGATGATATTTTGTTTAAATCACATGAAGGAAAAGGAGATGATAAACGTTAAAATATTGCTAAATTCGATGATTTTTCTTACGAAGCAAAATGCAAGAAAACTTGCTTAAAATGCAATATTATGCGAAATTCTGAGATTTGAAGGCCAAATCACATATCGTGATACTACATGAAATAGTATCGAAATATTGGTAAAAATGAATATATTTACGTAATATCAAACTACATGAAAAACGTGAAAAAAGTCACTATATAACCATATTTGAGGATTTTAACTTCAAATCATAGAGCGCGGTTTCGTATTATTTAGATCCAAGAAAAGACATATGACAATGTTGTTTCCAATACAAATGATAAAAATCAATGTGTTTTCATTAGAATTAACTAAAATGTTCCTGATTTTCCGTTTATATTACCGATGGAAGATGTACACGTAAAACCGCTCTATTCCGGCTGAAACGTCGATATATGCAATAAAAACCGAACTTCTCCCCTTTTCAATATCTTACTCAGTATTTTAACGAGAAACAAATAGATGATTGAAAATGAAGTATTTAAGGTTATTATCTAATCAATTATGTGTTTGCATCATTTTTATCGTATATATATGAATTAAAACCCATGGACTGAAAATTCACAAAAACGTGGAAAACGGCAAAATATTGCCTAATTCGATGATATTTTGTTTAAATCACATGAAGGAAAAGGAGATGATAAACGTCAAAATATTGCTATATTCGATGATTTTTCGTACGAAACAAAATGCAAGAAAACTTGCTTAAAATGCAATATTATGCGAAATTCTGAGATTTGCAAGGCCAAATCACATATCGTGATACTACATGAAATAGTATCGAAATATTGGTAAAAATGAATATATTTACGTAATATCAAACTACATGAAAAACGTGAAAAAAGTCACTATATAACCATATTTGAGGATTTTAACTTCAAATCATAGAGCGAGGTTTCGTATTATTTAGATTCCAAGAAAAGGACATATGACAATGTTGTTTCCAATACAAATGATAAAAAACAATGTGTTTTCATTAGAATTAACTATAATGTTCTTGATTTTCCGTTTATATTAACGATGGAAGATGTATACGTAAAACCGCTCTAATCCGGCTGAAACGTCGATATATGCAATAAAAACCGAACTTCTCCCCTTTTCAATATCTTACTCAGTATTTTAACGAGAAACAAATAGATGATTGAAAATGAAGTACTTAAGGTTATTATCTAATCAATTATGTGTTTGCATCATTTTTATCGTATATATATATGAATTAATACCCATGGACTGAAAATTCACAAAAACGTGGAAAACGGCAAAATATTGCCTAATTCGATGATATTTTGTTTAAATCACATGAAGGAAAAGGGGATGATAAACGTCAAAATATTGCTAAATTCGATGATTTTCCGTACGAAACAAAATGCAAGAAAACTTGCTTAAAATGCAATATTATGCGAAATTCTGAGATTTGAGGCCAAATCACATATCGTGATACTACATGAAATAGTATCGAAATATTGGTAAAAATGAATATATTTACGTAATATCAAACTACATGAAAAACGTGAAAAAAGTCACTATATAACCATATTTGAGGATTTTAACTTCAAATCATAGAGCGCGGTTTCGTATTATTTAGATCCAAGAAAAGACATATGACAATGTTGTTTCCAATACAAATGATAAAAATCAATGTGTTTTCATTAGAATTAACTAAAATGTTCCTGATTTTCCGTTTATATTACCGATGGAAGATGTACACGTAAAACCGCTCTATTCCGGCTGAAACGTCGATATATGCAATAAAAACCGAACTTCTCCCCTTTTCAATATCTTACTCAGTATTTTAACGAGAAACAAATAGATGATTGAAAATGAAGTATTTAAGGTTATTATCTAATCAATTATGTGTTTGCATCATTTTTATCGTATATATATGAATTAATACCCATGGACTGAAAATTCACAAAAACGTGGAAAACGGCAAAATATTGCCTAATTCGATGATATTTTGTTTAAATCACATGAAGGAAAAGGAGATGATAAACGTTAAAATATTGCTAAATTCGATGATTTTTCTTACGAAGCAAAATGCAAGAAAACTTGCTTAAAATGCAATATTATGCGAAATTCTGAGATTTGAAGGCCAAATCACATATCGTGATACTACATGAAATAGTATCGAAATATTGGTAAAAATGAATATATTTACGTAATATCAAACTACATGAAAAACGTGAAAAAAGTCACTATATAACCATATTTGAGGATTTTAACTTCAAATCATAGAGCGCGGTTTCGTATTATTTAGATCCAAGAAAAGACATATGACAATGTTGTTTCCAATACAAATGATAAAAATCAATGTGTTTTCATTAGAATTAACTAAAATGTTCCTGATTTTCCGTTTATATTACCGATGGAAGATGTACACGTAAAACCGCTCTATTCCGGCTGAAACGTCGATATATGCAATAAAAACCGAACTTCTCCCCTTTTCAATATCTTACTCAGTATTTTAACGAGAAACAAATAGATGATTGAAAATGAAGTATTTAAGGTTATTATCTAATCAATTATGTGTTTGCATCATTTTTATCGTATATATATGAATTAAAACCCATGGACTGAAAATTCACAAAAACGTGGAAAACGGCAAAATATTGCCTAATTCGATGATATTTTGTTTAAATCACATGAAGGAAAAGGAGATGATAAACGTTAAAATATTGCTAAATTCGATGATTTTTCGTACTAAGCATAATGCAAGAAAACTTGCTTAAAATGCAATATTATGCGAAATTCTGAGATTTGAAGGCCAAATCACATATCGTGATACTACATGAAATAGTATCGAAATATTGGTAAAAATGAATATATTTACGTAATATCAAACTACATGAAAAACGTGAAAAAAGTCACTATATAACCATATTTGAGGATTTTAACTTCAAATCATAGAGCGCGGTTTCGTATTATTTAGATCCAAGAAAAGACATATGACAATGTTGTTTCCAATACAAATGATAAAAATCAATGTGTTTTCATTAGAATTAACTAAAATGTTCCTGATTTTCCGTTTATATTACCGATGGAAGATGTACACGTAAAACCGCTCTATTCCGGCTGAAACGTCGATATATGCAATAAAATCCGAACTTCTCCCCTTTTCAATATCTTACTCAGTATTTTAACGAGAAACAAATAGATTGATTGAAAATGAAGTATTTAAGGTTATTATCTAATCAATTATGTGTTTGCATCATTTTTATCGTATATATATGAATTAAAACCCATGGACTGAAAATTCACAAAAACGTGGAAAACGGCAAAATATTGCCTAATTCGATGATATTTTGTTTAAATCACATGAAGGAAAAGGAGATGATAAACGTTAAAATATTGCTAAATTCGATGATTTTTCGTACTAAGCATAATGCAAGAAAACTTGCTTAAAATGCAATATTATGCGAAATTCTGAGATTTGAAGGCCAAATCACATATCGTGATACTACATGAAATAGTATCGAAATATTGGTAAAAATGAATATATTTACGTAATATCAAACTACATGAAAAACGTGAAAAAAGTCACTATATAACCATATTTGAGGATTTTAACTTCAAATCATAGAGCGCGGTTTCGTATTATTTAGATCCAAGAAAAGACATATGACAATGTTGTTTCCAATACAAATGATAAAAATCAATGTGTTTTCATTAGAATTAACTAAAATGTTCCTGATTTTCCGTTTATATTACCGATGGAAGATGTACACGTAAAACCGCTCTATTCCGGCTGAAACGTCGATATATGCAATAAAAACCGAACTTCTCCCCTTTTCAATATCTTACTCAGTATTTTAACGAGAAACAAATAGATGATTGAAAATGAAGTATTTAAGGTTATTATCTAATCAATTATGTGTTTGCATCATTTTTATCGTATATATATGAATTAAAACCCATGGACTGAAAATTCACAAAAACGTGGAAAACGGCAAAATATTGCCTAATTCGATGATATTTTGTTTAAATCACATGAAGGAAAAGGAGATGATAAACGTTAAAATATTGCTAAATTCGATGATTTTTCGTACTAAGCATAATGCAAGAAAACTTGCTTAAAATGCAATATTATGCGAAATTCTGAGATTTGAAGGCCAAATCACATATCGTGATACTACATGAAATAGTATCGAAATATTGGTAAAAATGAATATATTTACGTAATATCAAACTACATGAAAAACGTGAAAAAAGTCACTATATAACCATATTTGAGGATTTTAACTTCAAATCATAGAGCGAGGTTTCGTATTATTTAGATCCAAGAAAAGACATATGACAATGTTGTTTCCAATACAAATGATAAAAAACAATGTGTTTTCATTAGAATTAACTATAATGTTCTTGATTTTCCGTTTATATTACCGATGGAAGATGTACACGTAAAACCGCTCTAATCCGGCTGAAACGTCGATATATGCAATAAAAACCGAACTTCTCCCCTTTTCAATATCTTACTCAGTATTTTAAAGAGAAACAAATAGATGATTGAAAATGAAGTATTTAAGGTTATTATCTAATCAATTATGTGTTTGCATCATTTTTATCGTATATATATATGAATTAAAACCCATGGACGGAAAATTCACTAAAACGTGGAAAACGGCAAAATATTGCCTAATTCGATGATATTTTGTTTAAATCACATGAAGGAAAAGGAGATGATAAACGTTAAAATATTGCTAAATTCGATGATTTTTCTTACGAAGCAAAATGCAAGAAAACTTGCTTAAAATGCAATATTATGCGAAATTCTGAGATTTGAAGGCCAAATCACATATCGTGATACTACATGAAATAGTATCGAAATATTGGTAAAAATGAATATATTTACGTAATATCAAACTACATGAAAAACGTGAAAAAAGTCACTATATAACCATATTTGAGGATTTTAACTTCAAATCATAGAGCGAGGTTTCGTATTATTTAGTTCCAAGAAAAGACATATGACAATGTTGTTTCCAATACAAATGATAAAAATCAATGTGTTTTCATTAGAATTAACTAAAATGTTCCTGATTTTCCGTTTATATTACCGATGGAAGATGTACACGAAAACCGCTCTATTCCGGCTGAAACGTCGATATATGCAATAAAATCAGAACTTCTCTGCCTTTCAATATCTTACTCAGTATTTTAACGAGAAGGAAACAGTTGATTGAAAATGAAGTATTTAAGGTTATTATCTAATCAATTATGTGTTTGCATCATTTTTATCGTATATATATGAATTCAGAACTTCTCTGCCTTTCAATATCTTACTCAGTATTTTAACGAGAAGGAAACAGTTGATTGAAAATGAAGTATTTAAGGTTATTATCTAATCAATTATGTGTTTGCATCATTTTTATCGTATATATATGAATTAAAACCCATGGACTGAAAATTCACAAAAACGTGGAAAACGGCAAAATATTGCCTAACTCGATGATATTTTGTTTAAATCACATGAAGGAAAAGGAGATGATAAACGTCAAAATATTGCTATATTCGATGATTTTTCGTACGAAACAAAATGCAAGAAAACTTGCTTAAAATGCAATATTATGCGAAATTCTGAGTTTTCAAGGCCAAATCACATATCGTGATACTACATGAAATAGTATCGAAATATTGGTAAAAATGAATATATTTACGTAATATCAAACTACATGAAAAACGTGAAAAAAGTCACTATATAACCATATTTGAGGATTTTAACTTCAAATCATAGAGCGAGGTTTCGTATTATTTAGTTCCAAGAAAAGGCATATGACAATGTTGTTTCCAATACAAATGATAAAAATCAATGTGTTTTCATTAGAATTAACTATAATGTTCTTGATTTTCCGTTTATATTAACGATGGAAGATGTATACGTAAAACCGCTCTAATCCGGCTGAAACGTCGATATATGCAATAAAAACCGAACTTCTCCCCTTTTCAATATCTTACTCAGTATTTTAACGAGAAACAAATAGATGATTGAAAATGAAGTACTTAAGGTTATTATCTAATCAATTATGTGTTTGCATCATTTTTATCGTATATATATGAATTAAAACCCATGGACTGAAAATTCACAAAAACGTGGAAAACGGCAAAATATTGCCTAATTCGATGATATTTTGTTTAAATCACATGAAGGAAAAGGAGATGAAAAACGTTAAAATATTGCTAAATTCGATGATTTTTCGTACTAAGCATAATGCAAGAAAACTTGCTTAAAATGCAATATTATGCGAAATTCTGAGATTTGAAGGCCAAATCACATATCGTGATACTACATGAAATAGTATCGAAATATTGGTAAAAATGAATATATTTACGTAATATCAAACTACATGAAAAACGTGAAAAAAGTCACTATATAACCATATATGAGGATTTTAACTTCAAATCATAGAGCGCGGTTTCGTATTATTTAGATCCAAGAAAAGACATATGACAATGTTGTTTCCAATACAAATGATAAAAATCAATGTGTTTTCATTAGAATTAACTAAAATGTTCCTGATTTTCCGTTTATATTACCGATGGAAGATGTACACGTAAAACCGCTCTATTCCGGCTGAAACGTCGATATATGCAATAAAAACCGAACTTCTCCCCTTTTCAATATCTTACTCAGTATTTTAACGAGAAACAAATAGATGATTGAAAATGAAGTATTTAAGGTTATTATCTAATCAATTATGTGTTTGCATCATTTTTATCGTATATATATGAATTAAAACCCATGGACTGAAAATTCACAAAAACGTGGAAAACGGCAAAATATTGCCTAATTCGATGATATTTTGTTTAAATCACATGAAGGAAAAGGAGATGATAAACGTTAAAATATTGCTAAATTCGATGATTTTTCGTACTAAGCATAATGCAAGAAAACTTGCTTAAAATGCAATATTATGCGAAATTCTGAGATTTGAAGGCCAAATCACATATCGTGATACTACATGAAATAGTATCGAAATATTGGTAAAAATTAATATATTTACGTAATATCAAACTACATGAAAAACGTGAAAAAAGTCACTATATAACCATATTTGAGGATTTTAACTTCAAATCATAGAGCGCGGTTTCGTATTATTTAGATCCAAGAAAAGACATATGACAATGTTGTTTCCAATACAAATGATAAAAATCAATGTGTTTTCATTAGAATTAACTAAAATGTTCCTGATTTTCCGTTTATATTACCGATGGAAGATGTACACGTAAAACCGCTCTATTCCGGCTGAAACGTCGATATATGCAATAAAAACCGAACTTCTCCCCTTTTCAATATCTTACTCAGTATTTTAACGAGAAACAAATAGATGATTGAAAATGAAGTATTTAAGGTTATTATCTAATCAATTATGTGTTTGCATCATTTTTATCGTATATATATGAATTAAAACCCATGGACTGAAAATTCACAAAAACGTGGAAAACGGCAAAATATTGCCTAATTCGATGATATTTTGTTTAAATCACATGAAGGAAAAGGAGATGATAAACGTTAAAATATTGCTAAATTCGATGATTTTTCGTACTAAGCATAATGCAAGAAAACTTGCTTAAAATGCAATATTATGCGAAATTCTGAGATTTGAAGGCCAAATCACATATCGTGATACTACATGAAATAGTATCGAAATATTGGTAAAAATGAATATATTTACGTAATATCAAACTACATGAAAAACGTGAAAAAAGTCACTATATAACCATTTTTGAGGATTTTAACTTCAAATCATAGAGCGCGGTTTCGTATTATTTAGATCCAAGAAAAGACATATGACAATGTTGTTTCCAATACAAATGATAAAAATCAATGTGTTTTCATTAGAATTAACTAAAATGTTCCTGATTTTCCGTTTATATTACCGATGGAAGATGTACACGTAAAACCGCTCTATTCCGGCTGAAACGTCGATATATGCAATAAAAACCGAACTTCTCCCCTTTTCAATATCTTACTCAGTATTTTAACGAGAAACAAATAGATGATTGAAAATGAAGTATTTAAGGTTATTATCTAATCAATTATGTGTTTGCATCATTTTTATCGTATATATATGAATTCAGAACTTCTCTGCCTTTCAATATCTTACTCAGTATTTTAACGAGAAGGAAACAGTTGATTGAAAATGAAGAATTTAAGGTTATTATCTAATCAATTATGTGTTTGCATCATTTTTATCGTATATATATGAATTAAAACCCATGGACTGAAAATTCACAAAAACGTGGAAAACGGCAAAATATTGCCTAACTCGATGATATTTTGTTTAAATCACATGAAGGAAAAGGAGATGATAAACGTCAAAATATTGCTATATTCGATGATTTTTCGTACGAAACAAAATGCAAGAAAACTTGCTTAAAATGCAATATTATGCGAAATTCTGAGTTTTCAAGGCCAAATCACATATCGTGATACTACATGAAATAGTATCGAAATATTGGTAAAAATGAATATATTTACGTAATATCAAACTACATGAAAAACGTGAAAAAAGTCACTATATAACCATATTTGAGGATTTTAACTTCAAATCATAGAGCGCGGTTTCGTATTATTTAGATCCAAGAAAAGACATATGACAATGTTGTTTCCAATACAAATGATAAAAATCAATGTGTTTTCATTAGAATTAAGTAAAATGTTCCTGATTTTCCGTTTATATTACCGATGGAAGATGTACACGTAAAACCGCTCTATTCCGGCTGAAACGTCGATATATGCAATAAAAACCGAACTTCTCCCCTTTTCAATATCTTACTCAGTATTTTAACGAGAAACAAATAGATGATTGAAAATGAAGTATTTAAGGTTATTATCTAATCAATTATGTGTTTGCATCATTTTTATCGAATATATATGAATTAAAACCCATGGACTGAAAATTCACAAAAACGTGGAAAACGGCAAAATATTGCCTAATTCGATGATATTTTGTTTAAATCACATGAAGGAAAAGGAGATGATAAACGTTAAAATATTGCTAAATTCGATGATTTTTCGTACTAAGCATAATGCAAGAAAACTTGCTTAAAATGCAATATTATGCGAAATTCTGAGATTTGAAGGCCAAATCACATATCGTGATACTACATGAAATAGTATCGAAATATTGGTAAAAATGAATATATTTACGTAATATCAAACTACATGAAAAACGTGAAAAAAGTCACTATATAACCATATTTGAGGATTTTAACTTCAAATCATAGAGCGAGGTTTCGTATTATTTAGATCCAAGAAAAGACATATGACAATGTTGTTTCCAATACAAATGATAAAAAACAATGTGTTTTCATTAGAATTAACTATAATATTCTTGATTTTCCGTTTATATTACCGATGGAAGATGTACACGTAAAACCGCTCTAATCCGGCTGAAACATCGATATATGCAATAAAAACCGAACTTCTCCCCTTTTCAATATCTTACTCAGTATTTTAACGAGAAACAAATAGATGATTGAAAATGAAGTATTTAAGGTTATTATCTAATCAATTATGTGTTTGCATCATTTTTATCGTATATATATATGAATTAATACCCATGGACGGAAAATTCACAAAAACGTGGAAAACGGCAAAATATTGCCAAATTCGATGATATTTTGTTTAAATCACATGAAGGAAAAGGAGATCATAAACGTTAAAATATTGCTAAATTCGATGATTTTTCTTACGAAGCAAAATGCAAGAAAACTTGCTTAAAATGCAATATTATGCGAAATTCTGAGATTTGAAGGCCAAATCACATATCGTGATACTACATGAAATAGTATCGAAATATTGGTAAAAATGAATATATTTACGTAATATCAAACTACATGAAAAACGTGAAAAAAGTCACTATATAACCATATTTGAGGATTTTAACTTCAAATCATAGAGCGCGGTTTCGTATTATTTAGATCCAAGAAAAGACATATGACAATGTTGTTTCCAATACAAATGATAAAAATCAATGTGTTTTCATTAGAATTAACTAAAATGTTCCTGATTTTCCGTTTATATTACCGATGGAAGATGTACACGTAAAACCGCTCTATTCCGGCTGAAACGTCGATATATGCAATAAAAACCGAACTTCTCCCCTTTTCAATATCTTACTCAGTATTTTAACGAGAAACAAATAGATGATTGAAAATGAAGTATTTAAGGTTATTATCTAATCAATTATGTGTTTGCATCATTTTTATCGTATACATATGAATTAAAACCCATGGACTGAAAATTCACAAAAACGTGGAAAACGGCAAAATATTGCCTAATTCGATGATATTTTGTTTAAATCACATGAAGGAAAAGGAGATGATAAACGTTAAAATATTGCTAAATTCGATGATTTTTCGTACTAAGCATAATGCAAGAAAACTTGCTTAAAATGCAATATTATGCGAAATTCTGAGATTTGAAGGCCAAATCACATATCGTGATACTACATGAAATAGTATCGAAATATTGGTAAAAATTAATATATTTACGTAATATCAAACTACATGAAAAACGTGAAAAAAGTCACTATATAACCATATTTGAGGATTTTAACTTCAAATCATAGAGCGCGGTTTCGTATTATTTAGATCCAAGAAAAGACATATGACAATGTTGTTTCCAATACAAATGATAAAAATCAATGTGTTTTCATTAGAATTAAGTAAAATGTTCCTGATTTTCCGTTTATATTACCAATGGAAGATGTACACGTAAAACCGCTCTATTCCGGCTGAAACGTCGATATATGCAATAAAAACCGAACTTCTCCCCTTTTCAATATCTTACTCAGTATTTTAACGAGAAACAAATAGATGATTGAAAATGAAGTATTTAAGGTTATTATCTAATCAATTATGTGTTTGCATCATTTTTATCGAATATATATGAATTAAAACCCATGGACTGAAAATTCACAAAAACGTGGAAAACGGCAAAATATTGCCTAATTCGATGATATTGTGTTTAAATCACATGAAGGAAAAGGAGATGATAAACGTTAAAATATTGCTAAATTCGATGATTTTTCGTACTAAGCATAATGCAAGAAAACTTGCTTAAAATGCAATATTATGCGAAATTCTGAGATTTGAAGGCCAAATCACATATCGTGATACTACATGAAATAGTATCGAAATATTGGTAAAAATGAATATATTTACGTAATATCAAACTACATGAAAAACGTGAAAAAAGTCACTATATAACCATATTTGAGGATTTTAACTTCAAATCATAGAGCGAGGTTTCGTATTATTTAGATCCAAGAAAAGACATATGACAATGTTGTTTCCAATACAAATGATAAAAAACAATGTGTTTTCATTAGAATTAACTATAATGTTCTTGATTTTCCGTTTATATTACCGATGGAAGATGTACACGTAAAACCGCTCTAATCCGGCTGAAACGTCGATATATGCAATAAAAACCGAACTTCTCCCCTTTTCAATATCTTACTCAGTATTTTAACGAGAAACAAATAGATGATTGAAAATGAAGTATTTAAGGTTATTATCTAATCAATTATGTGTTTGCATCATTTTTATCGTATATATATATGAATTAATACCCATGGACGGAAAATTCACAAAAACGTGGAAAACGGCAAAATATTGCCAAATTCGATGATATTTTGTTTAAATCACATGAAGGAAAAGGAGATCATAAACGTTAAAATATTGCTAAATTCGATGATTTTTCTTACGAAGCAAAATGCAAGAAAACTTGCTTAAAATGCAATATAATGCGAAATTCTGAGATTTGAAGGCCAAATCACATATCGTGATACTACATGAAATAGTATCGAAATATTGGTAAAAATGAATATATTTACGTAATATCAAACTACATGAAAAACGTGAAAAAAGTCACTATATAACCATATTTGAGGATTTTAACTTCAAATCATAGAGCGCGGTTTCGTATTATTTAGATCCAAGAAAAGACATATGACAATGTTGTTTCCAATACAAATGATAAAAATCAATGTGTTTTCATTAGAATTAACTAAAATGTTCCTGATTTTCCGTTTATATTACCGATGGAAGATGTACACGTAAAACCGCTCTATTCCGGCTGAAACGTCGATATATGAAATAAAAACCGAACTTCTCCCCTTTTCAATATCTTACTCAGTATTTTAACGAGAAACAAATAGATGATTGAAAATGAAGTATTTAAGGTTATTATCTAATCAATTATGTGTTTGCATCATTTTTATCGTATATATATGAATTAAAACCCATGGACTGAAAATTCACAAAAACGTGGAAAACGGCAAAATATTGCCTAATTCGATGATATTTTGTTTAAATCACATGAAGGAAAAGGAGATGATAAACGTTAAAATATTGCTAAATTCGATGATTTTTCGTACTAAGCATAATGCAAGAAAACTTGCTTAAAATGCAATATTATGCGAAATTCTGAGATTTGAAGGCCAAATCACATATCGTGATACTACATGAAATAGTATCGAAATATTGGTAAAAATGAATATATTTACGTAATATCAAACTACATGAAAAACGTGAAAAAAGTCACTATATAACCATATTTGAGGATTTTAACTTCAAATCATAGAGCGCGGTTTCGTATTATTTAGATCCAAGAAAAGACATATGACAATGTTGTTTCCAATACAAATGATAAAAATCAATGTGTTTTCATTAGAATTAAGTAAAATGTTCCTGATTTTCCGTTTATATTACCGATGGAAGATGTACACGTAAAACCGCTCTATTCCGGCTGAAACGTCGATATATGCAATAAAAACCGAACTTCTCCCCTTTTCAATATCTTACTCAGTATTTTAACGAGAAACAAATAGATGATTGAAAATGAAGTATTTAAGGTTATTATCTAATCAATTATGTGTTTACATCATTTTTATCGAATATATATGAATTAAAACCCATGGACTGAAAATTCACAAAAACGTGGAAAACGGCAAAATATTGCCTAATTCGATGATATTTTGTTTAAATCACATGAAGGAAAAGGAGATGATAAACGTTAAAATATTGCTAAATTCGATGATTTTTCGTACTAAGCATAATGCAAGAAAACTTGCTTAAAATGCAATATTATGCGAAATTCTGAGATTTGAAGGCCAAATCACATATCGTGATACTACATGAAATAGTATCGAAATATTGGTAAAAATGAATATATTTACGTAATATCAAACTACATGAAAAACGTGAAAAAAGTCACTATATAACCATATTTGAGGATTTTAACTTCAAATCATAGAGCGAGGTTTCGTATTATTTAGATCCAAGAAAAGACATATGACAATGTTGTTTCCAATACAAATGATAAAAAACAATGTGTTTTCATTAGAATTAACTATAATGTTCTTGATTTTCCGTTTATATTACCGATGGAAGATGTACACGTAAAACCGCTCTAATCCGGCTGAAACGTCGATATATGCAATAAAAACCGAACTTCTCCCCTTTTCAATATCTTACTCAGTATTTTAACGAGAAACAAATAGATGATTGAAAATGAAGTATTTAAGGTTATTATCTAATCAATTATGTGTTTGCATCATTTTTATCGTATATATATGAATTAAAACCCATGGACTGAAAATTCACAAAAACGTGGAAAACGGCAAAATATTGCCTAATTCGATGATATTTTGTTTAAATCACATGAAGGAAAAGGAGATGATAAACGTTAAAATATTGCTAAATTCGATGATTTTTCGTACTAAGCATAATGCAAGAAAACTTGCTTAAAATGCAATATTATGCGAAATTCTGAGATTTGAAGGCCAAATCACATATCGTGATACTACATGAAATAGTATCGAAATATTGGTAAAAATGAATATATTTACGTAATATCAAACTACATGAAAAACGTGAAAAAAGTCACTATATAACCATATTTGAGGATTTTAACTTCAAATCATAGAGCGAGGTTTCGTATTATTTAGATCCAAGAAAAGACATATGACAATGTTGTTTCCAATACAAATGATAAAAAACAATATGTTTTCATTAGAATTAACTATAATGTTCTTGATTTTCCGTTTATATTACCGATGGAAGATGTACACGTAAAACCGCTCTAATCCGGCTGAAACGTCGATATATGCAATAAAAACCGAACTTCTCCCCTTTTCAATATCTTACTCAGTATTTTAACGAGAAACAAATAGATGATTGAAAATGAAGTATTTAAGGTTATTATCTAATCAATTATGTGTTTGCATCATTTTTATCGTATATATATATGAATTAATACCCATGGACGGAAAATTCACAAAAACGTGGAAAACGGCAAAATATTGCCAAATTCGATGATATTTTGTTTAAATCACATGAAGGAAAAGGAGATCATAAACGTTAAAATATTGCTAAATTCGATGATTTTTCTTACGAAGCAAAATGCAAGAAAACTTGCTTAAAATGCAATATTATGCGAAATTCTGAGATTTGAAGGCCAAATCACATATCGTGATACTACATGAAATAGTATCGAAATATTGGTAAAAATGAATATATTTACGTAATATCAAACTACATGAAAAACGTGAAAAAAGTCACTAGTGTACACAACACCACTGACCACTGGCACTGGCATACAAACAGTACCACCAGCACATGACGGTGGTGCAACACCACATACAACACCACCAGTGAACACACTCTCACCAGCAACAACACCACACACAGTACATCTGATGACCAACACCTCCACAATGGATAACCACGCTGAAGAAAGTCTCACTATCCTACAATGGAACTGCAATGGCGTTCGCAATAGAATTAATGACATCATACAATACGCTCGTGAACACCAAACTGACGTCATAGTGCTACAGGAGACAATGGTAGGTGATGACTTCAACCCAAGGTTCAGCGGTTATCGCAAGTTCTCCCTGCCACATGGGGAAAGAAAACGGGGTCTCATCACTTATGTAAATAACAACATTCCCGCACAGATTATTGATGACCTGCACATGGGGGATGAGTTTGAATCACTGGGAGTAACCCTTTACTTAAACAATAATGCCCTACATATAATCAACCTATATGTGCCACAGAGTAAACTTGACCTTGACGCACTGCCTGAGTTTGTTAATGAAGAACCTACCCTGCTGGTCGGTGACCTGAATGCCAGACACCCACACTTTGGTGCCAACTGTCATCAGCCCAATGTCAATGGACGGAAACTGTCACTCTTTGTCAGGGGAAGTGAAAACCTTAGGGTCCTGGGTGATGAACAGCCAACTCACCTCAGAGGAGGAAGATTAGATTATGCTCTCCTGCTGAATGCACAGGACACGGATGCCAGTACACACATTGTGCACAGTTTATGTAGTGACCATTGGGCACTGATTACCACCGTCGACATGAGCAAGAGAAGGAAAGAGACAAATAAAAGAAAAAGGTTATCACTCGGACCAGATATGAGGCCGCACTTCATAAACAGGATGAGTGACTGGTTCACGGAATACCAAATCCCAGAAGACATTAACACATTTGTTGATGACCTTAACCACCAAATTGAGAGCTGTCTAAGAGTTCCGCGCCGTACGCCTGGGCGAAGTAACCCTCAGAGGAAGAAAATAAAATGGTATGAGAATGATTACATAAAGATGCTTAACGCAAATGTGCGAGACATGAGTAGAGAGTACCGGAGACATCCCACTGAAAGTAACCAAGAGTTGTTTAAGACAGTGTGTCAAGTAGCCAGGGAAGAGAAGATTAAAGAGCGGGAAAGACAATGGCTTGAGTTCACTAGCTCTATTGGACGGGAAACATCTGCAAGACAAGTGTGGGCAAAAATTCAGATAGCTAAGGGGGGCAGAGCCCGGCCTGCGGCTCACAAAGACCCCCAGGGTAAGGCTGAGGAACTAATTCACAAGTGGAGTGATGCAGCATCCTCCTCCTCCCTCCCTGCAGAAATCAGCAGGGAACAGCTCCTGCGACATGATGACAGAAGAATTAGGATAACAAGAGCACTGTCTAGTGATGACGAGTATGGGGAACCAATCACAGCCCAAGAAGTAAGGGGCGCTATGAAAAAGGGTAAAAGTACAGCACCTGGTGAAGATGGCGTCACCTACGACATACTCAATGCACTGTGTGCAGTGTCTGGGAATCCACTACTCCACCTGTTTAACAAGTCATTCCTAAGTGGAGTGTTGCCCACACAATGGAAACACGCAATAATTATTCCCATACCGAAGCCTAATGACCCTGGTAATTACAGACCTATCAGCCTCGTGTCATGCACTTGCAAGATGCTTGAAAGGATCATCCTAAACCGACTGTTGCACAAAATAGGCAGGTTAGGGGAGGGGGTCAATGGATTTGTTAAAGGACGGAGCACAGCAAATTGTATAGTTAATTACTTGGTTAATGACACGGCTAGGTACTCTGTATTTGTTGACATCAAAGGAGCCTTCGACAAAGCACAGGGGATTGCGATCCTGGACGAGCTTGCATGCATGGGTGTCAAGGGGAGACTCATGAAATGGGTTGAAGACTACCTCACAGGAAGGGAAGCCAAGGTTTGCTTCAATGGAGCAGTCTCCAGAACAATGAGTATGGAACTCGGGACCCCCCAAGGCGGAGTCTTAAGCCCTACACTATTCAATGTACTTATGAACGCCATTGCAAATATTGATTTTCCGGAAGGAACACAACAAGTGGGATATGCAGATGATGTCCTAATACAAGCTCCCACCTTGGGAAAAATTGAACAGTCCATTGAACTCCTCGGAAGGAAATGTATTGAGCTCAGTTTCACTCTCTCCACCAACAAGACGAAGGCATACTCCCATCACAAGCGGAGAGCAAATGAAGAACTGCAAATTAATGGTGTAACACTTGAATGGGTTGACCACTACCGGTACCTTGGCGTCACTGTCGGCTCTAACAAGGGAAAGAAAGAGGAGCTCAATCAACTCATAGGAACATGCAAAAGTCGACTCAAGGCACTGAAAGCTATGACCTGGAATGGACATGGAGCCTCAATTGCCGTGCTCAAAATGATGTACACAGCCTATGTGCGCTCCGTCATAGACTATGCCGCACCAGTACTGTGCACCTACTCCCAAACCGATATGAAAAGGCTTGAAAGCATTCAAAATGAAGCCATGACAATCATTCTTGGAGTCCCAAGAACTGCCAAAACGTCTAATCTACGAGAGGAGTTGTCCCTTCCCAGTATTAAAAGCAGAATTCAGGAGCTGAATGCTAAGCTTGCAATTAGGATAGCCAGAGATCCCCATTACAATGATATTGCCAAGAAAAAACTGAGCTCTGTGCTACTTTCAGGGGGAAACAGGAGAAGCAAAAAATGGCATCACAGATCAGTCTGCTACCTTGAAGAGCTTCACCTGCTTGAGCAAGCCCGTGAGCTCCTGCCTGTAGAGAGGTTACCTCCCTGGGAGGATGACTCATGCAAGATCATCATCAATGAAATGGCAATGAAAAAATCAAACATGATACCACAAGAAATGAGGCACAAGTATCTCGAGGACATTTATAAAGAAGCCGGAGATGAACTAGATCAAATCTACACTGACGGGTCATCTAATCCTATCAATGGCAGGGCTGGTGCAGCATACACGGTAATCAAGGATAATACCTTCCAACGCAGAAATGAAGAAAAAGCACGCATTGAGAACTATGCCTCTTCAACGCAAGCAGAGCTAACTGCCATTGTTATGGCGTTAAGGTTTCTTGAACGGAACACTAATGGTGCAGTGATTTGCACCGATTCAAAAGCAGCACTGCAAAGCCTAAGTAAAAATCAGGCAGAAAATCTTGCAATAGTCGCTGAAATCAAGAGAGCTGTGAGAGTACTTACCAATCAGGGAAGAGTCATCAAGTTTCTGTGGATCCCCTCCCATGTTGGAATATGTGGGAATGAACGAGCAGATGTGCTGGCTGCTGAAGGCGCTGAAGGAGACCATATTGAATACTTCATACCCAAGACTCAACTACAAATTAGAGGTATTATCAGGCAACATCACCGTGACAAGGTAACTGAGGAAAGGAGGATAGAAGCACAAACCAGTGAATCTGTACGATGGTACAACATGGTTGCAGCTGGCAATCCCAATCAGTATGGCCGAAGAGGAGGACGACGAGTGAGAGAATCTGTAATAGCGAGAATCCGTCTTGGATACAAATATCCATGGAGATTTGGAATGGAAACAACAGTTGATCAGCGAAGTTGCAGAATCTGTGGTGAGAGTGATGGACACCGCCTTGACCACTATCTACGTGAATGTGAACACCTGAGAGACATTAGGAATAACTGTAGAATAATAAACCCCACATTGTTTGAGTTAGGAAAACACTATTTGTCAAATATTGATACTGTTCTTAAAAGATTTCCCCATTTTGCACCCGCAAGATAACGTAAGCTTTTAAGGGTTGATAAATGTTAATCTTCTTGTTTGAGGAGCTGTTCACTTGAGACAGTTAAGCAAGTCCCAGCTGTGTCTGGGTACAAGTGACAGGATGAACAACCCAGCGGGTTTTCTTCCTATTGGGGAGTGTTGTACATTCTGCTATGGCGGTATGTCCACTCACAAGATGAGTGGCGCTGCCCAATAAACTCGCCCCTCGGGGCAAAATTTAAAAAAATTTAAGTCACTATATAACCATATTTGAGGATTTTAACTTCAAATCATAGAGCGCGGTTTCGTATTATTTAGATCCAAGAAAAGACATATGACAATGTTGTTTCCAATACAAATGATAAAAATCAATGTGTTTTCATTAGAATTAACTAAAATGTTCCTGATTTTCCGTTTATATTACCGATGGAAGATGTACACGTAAAACCGCTCTATTCCGGCTGAAACGTCGATATATGAAATAAAAACCGAACTTCTCCCCTTTTCAATATCTTACTCAGTATTTTAACGAGAAACAAATAGATGATTGAAAATGAAGTATTTAAGGTTATTATCTAATCAATTATGTGTTTGCATCATTTTTATCGTATATATATGAATTAAAACCCATGGACTGAAAATTCACAAAAACGTGGAAAACGGCAAAATATTGCCTAATTCGATGATATTTTGTTTAAATCACATGAAGGAAAAGGAGATGATAAACGTTAAAATATTGCTAAATTCGATGATTTTTCGTACTAAGCATAATGCAAGAAAACTTGCTTAAAATGCAATATTATGCGAAATTCTGAGATTTGAAGGCCAAATCACATATCGTGATACTACATGAAATAGTATCGAAATATTGGTAAAAATGAATATATTTACGTAATATCAAACTACATGAAAAACGTGAAAAAAGTCACTATATAACCATATTTGAGGATTTTAACTTCAAATCATAGAGCGCGGTTTCGTATTATTTAGATCCAAGAAAAGACATATGACAATGTTGTTTCCAATACAAATGATAAAAATCAATGTGTTTTCATTAGAATTAACTAAAATGTTCCTGATTTTCCGTTTATATTACCGATGGAAGATGTACACGTAAAACCGCTCTATTCCGGCTGAAACGTCGATATATGCAATAAAAACCGAACTTCTCCCCTTTTCAATATCTTACTCAGTATTTTAACGAGAAACAAATAGATGATTGAAAATGAAGTATTTAAGGTTATTATCTAATCAATTATGTGTTTGCATCATTTTTATCGTATATATATGAATTAAAACCCATGGACTGAAAATTCACAAAAACGTGGAAAACGGCAAAATATTGCCTAATTCGATGATATTTTGTTTAAATCACATGAAGGAAAAGGAGATGATAAACGTTAAAATATTGCTAAATTCGATGATTTTTCGTACTAAGCATAATGCAAGAAAACTTGCTTAAAATGCAATATTATGCGAAATTCTGAGATTTGAAGGCCAAATCACATATCGTGATACTACATGAAATAGTATCGAAATATTGGTAAAAATGAATATATTTACGTAATATCAAACTACATGAAAAACGTGAAAAAAGTCACTATATAACCATATTTGAGGATTTTAACTTCAAATCATAGAGCGCGGTTTCGTATTATTTAGATCCAAGAAAAGACATATGACAATGTTGTTTCCAATACAAATGATAAAAATCAATGTGTTTTCATTAGAATTAACTAAATGTTCCTGATTTTCCGTTTATATTACCGATGGAAGATGTACACGTAAAACCGCTCTATTCCGGCTGAAACGTCGATATATGCAATAAAACCGAACTTCTCCCCTTTTCAATATCTTACTCAGTATTTTAACGAGAAACAAATAGATGATTGAAAATGAAGTATTTAAGGTTATTATCTAATCAATTATGTGTTTGCATCATTTTTATCGTATATATATGAATTAAAACCCATGGACTGAAAATTCACAAAAACGTGGAAAACGGCAAAATATTGCCTAATTCGATGATATTTTGTTTAAATCACATGAAGGAAAAGGAGATGATAAACGTTAAAATATTGCTAAATTCGATGATTTTTCGTACGAAGCAAATGCAAGAAAACTTGCTTAAAATGCAATATTATGCGAAATTCTGAGATTTGAAGGCCAAATCACATATCGTGATACTACATGAAATAGTATCGAAATATTGGTAAAAATGAATATATTTACGTAATATCAAACTACATGAAAAACGTGAAAAAAGTCACTATATAACCATATTTGAGGATTTTAACTTCAAATCATAGAGCGCGGTTTCGTATTATTTAGATCCAAGAAAAGACATATGACAATGTTGTTTCCAATACAAATGATAAAAATCAATGTGTTTTCATTAGAATTAACTAAAATGTTCCTGATTTTCCGTTTATATTACCGATGGAAGATGTACACGTAAAACCGCTCTATTCCGGCTGAAACGTCGATATATGCAATAAAAACCGAACTTCTCCCCTTTTCAATATCTTACTCAGTATTTTAACGAGAAACAAATAGATGATTGAAAATGAAGTATTTAAGGTTATTATCTAATCAATTATGTGTTTGCATCATTTTTATCGTATATATATGAATTAAAACCCATGGACTGAAAATTCACAAAAACGTGGAAAACGGCAAAATATTGCCTAATTCGATGATATTTTGTTTAAATCACATGAAGGAAAAGGAGATGATAAACGTTAAAATATTGCTAAATTCGATGATTTTTCGTACTAAGCATAATGCAAGAAAACTTGCTTAAAATGCAATATTATGCGAAATTCTGAGATTTGAAGGCCAAATCACATATCGTGATACTACATGAAATAGTATCGAAATATTGGTAAAAATGAATATATTTACGTAATATCAAACTACATGAAAAACGTGAAAAAAGTCACTATATAACCATATTTGAGGATTTTAACTTCAAATCATAGAGCGAGGTTTCGTATTATTTAGATCCAAGAAAAGACATATGACAATGTTGTTTCCAATACAAATGATAAAAATCAATGTGTTTTCATTAGAATTAACTAAATGTTCCTGATTTTCCGTTTATATTACCGATGGAAGATGTACACGTAAAACCGCTCTATTCCGGCTGAAACGTCGATATATGCAATAAAAACCGAACTTCTCCCCTTTTCAATATCTTACTCAGTATTTTAACGAGAAACAAATAGATGATTGAAAATGAAGTATTTAAGGTTATTATCTAATCAATTATGTGTTTGCATCATTTTTATCGTATATATATGAATTAATACCCATGGACTGAAAATTCACAAAAACGTGGAAAACGGCAAAATATTGCCTAATTCGATGATATTTTGTTTAAATCACATGAAGGAAAAGGAGATGATAAACGTTAAAATATTGCTAAATTCGATGATTTTTCGTACGAAGCAAATGCAAGAAAACTTGCTTAAAATGCAATATTATGCGAAATTCTGAGATTTGAAGGCCAAATCACATATCGTGATACTACATGAAATAGTATCGAAATATTGGTAAAAATGAATATATTTACGTAATATCAAACTACATGAAAAACGTGAAAAAAGTCACTATATAACCATATTTGAGGATTTTAACTTCAAATCATAGAGCGCGGTTTCGTATTATTTAGATCCAAGAAAAGACATATGACAATGTTGTTTCCAATACAAATGATAAAAATCAATGTGTTTTCATTAGAATTAACTAAAATGTTCCTGATTTTCCGTTTATATTACCGATGGAAGATGTACACGTAAAACCGCTCTATTCCGGCTGAAACGTCGATATATGCAATAAAAACCGAACTTCTCCCCTTTTCAATATCTTACTCAGTATTTTAACGAGAAACAAATAGATGATTGAAAATGAAGTATTTAAGGTTATTATCTAATCAATTATGTGTTTGCATCATTTTTATCGTATATATATGAATTAAAACCCATGGACTGAAAATTCACAAAAACGTGGAAAACGGCAAAATATTGCCTAATTCGATGATATTTTGTTTAAATCACATGAAGGAAAAGGAGATGATAAACGTTAAAATATTGCTAAATTCGATGATTTTTCGTACTAAGCATAATGCAAGAAAACTTGCTTAAAATGCAATATTATGCGAAATTCTGAGATTTGAAGGCCAAATCACATATCGTGATACTACATGAAATAGTATCGAAATATTGGTAAAAATGAATATATTTACGTAATATCAAACTACATGAAAAACGTGAAAAAAGTCACTATATAACCATATTTGAGGATTTTAACTTCAAATCATAGAGCGCGGTTTCGTATTATTTAGATCCAAGAAAAGACATATGACAATGTTGTTTCCAATACAAATGATAAAAATCAATGTGTTTTCATTAGAATTAACTAAAATGTTCCTGATTTTCCGTTTATATTACCGATGGAAGATGTACACGTAAAACCGCTCTATTCCGGCTGAAACGTCGATATATGCAATAAAAACCGAACTTCTCCCCTTTTCAATATCTTACTCAGTATTTTAACGAGAAACAAATAGATGATTGAAAATGAAGTATTTAAGGTTATTATCTAATCAATTATGTGTTTGCATCATTTTTATCGTATATATATGAATTAAAACCCATGGACTGAAAATTCACAAAAACGTGGAAAACGGCAAAATATTGCCTAATTCGATGATATTTTGTTTAAATCACATGAAGGAAAAGGAGATGATAAACGTTAAAATATTGCTAAATTCGATGATTTTTCGTACTAAGCATAATGCAAGAAAACTTGCTTAAAATGCAATATTATGCGAAATTCTGAGATTTGAAGGCCAAATCACATATCGTGATACTACATGAAATAGTATCGAAATATTGGTAAAAATGAATATATTTACGTAATATCAAACTACATGAAAAACGTGAAAAAAGTCACTATATAACCATATTTGAGGATTTTAACTTCAAATCATAGAGCGAGGTTTCGTATTATTTAGATCCAAGAAAAGACATATGACAATGTTGTTTCCAATACAAATGATAAAAATCAATGTGTTTTCATTAGAATTAACTAAATGTTCCTGATTTTCCGTTTATATTACCGATGGAAGATGTACACGTAAAACCGCTCTATTCCGGCTGAAACGTCGATATATGCAATAAAAACCGAACTTCTCCCCTTTTCAATATCTTACTCAGTATTTTAACGAGAAACAAATAGATGATTGAAAATGAAGTATTTAAGGTTATTATCTAATCAATTATGTGTTTGCATCATTTTTATCGTATATATATATGAATTAATACCCATGGACTGAAAATTCACAAAAACGTGGAAAACGGCAAAATATTGCCTAATTCGATGATATTTTGTTTAAATCACATGAAGGAAAAGGAGATGATAAACGTTAAAATATTGCTAAATTCGATGATTTTTCGTACGAAGCAAATGCAAGAAAACTTGCTTAAAATGCAATATTATGCGAAATTCTGAGATTTGAAGGCCAAATCACATATCGTGATACTACATGAAATAGTATCGAAATATTGGTAAAAATGAATATATTTACGTAATATCAAACTACATGAAAAACGTGAAAAAAGTCACTATATAACCATATTTGAGGATTTTAACTTCAAATCATAGAGCGCGGTTTCGTATTATTTAGATCCAAGAAAAGACATATGACAATGTTGTTTCCAATACAAATGATAAAAATCAATGTGTTTTCATTAGAATTAACTAAATGTTCCTGATTTTCCGTTTATATTACCGATGGAAGATGTACACGTAAAACCGCTCTATTCCGGCTGAAACGTCGATATATGCAATAAAAACCGAACTTCTCCCCTTTTCAATATCTTACTCAGTATTTTAACGAGAAACAAATAGATGATTGAAAATGAAGTATTTAAGGTTATTATCTAATCAATTATGTGTTTGCATCATTTTTATCGTATATATATGAATTAAAACCCATGGACTGAAAATTCACAAAAACGTGGAAAACGGCAAAATATTGCCTAATTCGATGATATTTTGTTTAAATCACATGAAGGAAAAGGAGATGATAAACGTTAAAATATTGCTAAATTCGATGATTTTTCGTACTAAGCATAATGCAAGAAAACTTGCTTAAAATGCAATATTATGCGAAATTCTGAGATTTGAAGGCCAAATCACATATCGTGATACTACATGAAATAGTATCGAAATATTGGTAAAAATGAATATATTTACGTAATATCAAACTACATGAAAAACGTGAAAAAAGTCACTATATAACCATATTTGAGGATTTTAACTTCAAATCATAGAGCGCGGTTTCGTATTATTTAGATCCAAGAAAAGACATATGACAATGTTGTTTCCAATACAAATGATAAAAATCAATGTGTTTTCATTAGAATTAACTAAAATGTTCCTGATTTTCCGTTTATATTACCGATGGAAGATGTACACGTAAAACCGCTCTATTCCGGCTGAAACGTCGATATATGCAATAAAAACCGAACTTCTCCCCTTTTCAATATCTTACTCAGTATTTTAACGAGAAACAAATAGATGATTGAAAATGAAGTATTTAAGGTTATTATCTAATCAATTATGTGTTTGCATCATTTTTATCGTATATATATGAATTAAAACCCATGGACTGAAAATTCACAAAAACGTGGAAAACGGCAAAATATTGCCTAATTCGATGATATTTTGTTTAAATCACATGAAGGAAAAGGAGATGATAAACGTTAAAATATTGCTAAATTCGATGATTTTTCGTACGAAGCAAATGCAAGAAAACTTGCTTAAAATGCAATATTATGCGAAATTCTGAGATTTGAAGGCCAAATCACATATCGTGATACTACATGAAATAGTATCGAAATATTGGTAAAAATGAATATATTTACGTAATATCAAACTACATGAAAAACGTGAAAAAAGTCACTATATAACCATATTTGAGGATTTTAACTTCAAATCATAGAGCGAGGTTTCGTATTATTTAGATCCAAGAAAAGACATATGACAATGTTGTTTCCAATACAAATGATAAAAATCAATGTGTTTTCATTAGAATTAACTAAATGTTCCTGATTTTCCGTTTATATTACCGATGGAAGATGTACACGTAAAACCGCTCTATTCCGGCTGAAACGTCGATATATGCAATAAAAACCGAACTTCTCCCCTTTTCAATATCTTACTCAGTATTTTAACGAGAAACAAATAGATGATTGAAAATGAAGTATTTAAGGTTATTATCTAATCAATTATGTGTTTGCATCATTTTTATCGTATATATATGAATTAAAACCCATGGACTGAAAATTCACAAAAACGTGGAAAACGGCAAAATATTGCCTAATTCGATGATATTTTGTTTAAATCACATGAAGGAAAAGGAGATGATAAACGTTAAAATATTGCTAAATTCGATGATTTTTCGTACTAAGCATAATGCAAGAAAACTTGCTTAAAATGCAATATTATGCGAAATTCTGAGATTTGAAGGCCAAATCACATATCGTGATACTACATGAAATAGTATCGAAATATTGGTAAAAATGAATATATTTACGTAATATCAAACTACATGAAAAACGTGAAAAAAGTCACTATATAACCATATTTGAGGATTTTAACTTCAAATCATAGAGCGCGGTTTCGTATTATTTAGATCCAAGAAAAGACATATGACAATGTTGTTTCCAATACAAATGATAAAAATCAATGTGTTTTCATTAGAATTAACTAAAATGTTCCTGATTTTCCGTTTATATTACCGATGGAAGATGTACACGTAAAACCGCTCTATTCCGGCTGAAACGTCGATATATGCAATAAAAACCGAACTTCTCCCCTTTTCAATATCTTACTCAGTATTTTAACGAGAAACAAATAGATGATTGAAAATGAAGTATTTAAGGTTATTATCTAATCAATTATGTGTTTGCATCATTTTTATCGTATATATATGAATTAAAACCCATGGACTGAAAATTCACAAAAACGTGGAAAACGGCAAAATATTGCCTAATTCGATGATATTTTGTTTAAATCACATGAAGGAAAAGGAGATGATAAACGTTAAAATATTGCTAAATTCGATGATTTTTCGTACTAAGCATAATGCAAGAAAACTTGCTTAAAATGCAATATTATGCGAAATTCTGAGATTTGAAGGCCAAATCACATATCGTGATACTACATGAAATAGTATCGAAATATTGGTAAAAATGAATATATTTACGTAATATCAAACTACATGAAAAACGTGAAAAAAGTCACTATATAACCATATTTGAGGATTTTAACTTCAAATCATAGAGCGAGGTTTCGTATTATTTAGATCCAAGAAAAGACATATGACAATGTTGTTTCCAATACAAATGATAAAAATCAATGTGTTTTCATTAGAATTAACTATAATGTTCTTGATTTTCCGTTTATATTACCGATGGAAGATGTACACGTAAAACCGCTCTAATTCCGGCTGAAACGTCGATATATGCAATAAAAACCGAACTTCTCCCCTTTTCAATATCTTACTCAGTATTTTAACGAGAAACAAATAGATGATTGAAAATGAAGTATTTAAGGTTATTATCTAATCAATTATGTGTTTGCATCATTTTTATCGTATATATATGAATTAAAACCCATGGACTGAAAATTCACAAAAACGTGGAAAACGGCAAAATATTGCCTAATTCGATGATATTTTGTTTAAATCACATGAAGGAAAAGGAGATGATAAACGTTAAAATATTGCTAAATTCGATGATTTTTCTTACGAAGCAAATAGCAAGAAAACTTGCTTAAAATGCAATATTATGCGAAATTCTGAGATTTGAAGGCCAAATCACATATCGTGATACTACATGAAATAGTATCGAAATATTGGTAAAAATGAATATATTTACGTAATATCAAACTACATGAAAAACGTGAAAAAAGTCACTATATAACCATATTTGAGGATTTTAACTTCAAATCATAGAGCGAGGTTTCGTATTATTTAGATCCAAGAAAAGACATATGACAATGTTGTTTCCAATACAAATGATAAAAATCAATGTGTTTTCATTAGAATTAACTATAATGTTCCTGATTTTCCGTTTATATTACCGATGGAAGATGTACACGTAAAACCGCTCTAATCCGGCTGAAACGTCGATATATGCAATAAAAACCGAACTTCTCCCCTTTTCAATATCTTACTCAGTATTTTAACGAGAAACAAATAGATGATTGAAAATGAAGTATTTAAGGTTATTATCTAATCAATTATGTGTTTGCATCATTTTTATCGTATATATATGAATTAATACCCATGGACTGAAAATTCACAAAAACGTGGAAAACGGCAAAATATTGCCTAATTCGATGATATTTTGTTTAAATCACATGAAGGAAAAGGAGATGATAAACGTTAAAATATTGCTAAATTCGATGATTTTTCGTACTAAGCAAATGCAAGAAAACTTGCTTAAAATGCAATATTATGCGAAATTCTGAGATTTGAAGGCCAAATCACATATCGTGATACTACATGAAATAGTATCGAAATATTGGTAAAAATGAATATATTTACGTAATATCAAACTACATGAAAAACGTGAAAAAAGTCACTATATAACCATATTTGAGGATTTTAACTTCAAATCATAGAGCGCGGTTTCGTATTATTTAGATCCAAGAAAAGACATATGACAATGTTGTTTCCAATACAAATGATAAAAATCAATGTGTTTTCATTAGAATTAACTAAAATGTTCCTGATTTTCCGTTTATATTACCGATGGAAGATGTACACGTAAAACCGCTCTATTCCGGCTGAAACGTCGATATATGCAATAAAAACCGAACTTCTCCCCTTTTCAATATCTTACTCAGTATTTTAACGAGAAACAAATAGATGATTGAAAATGAAGTATTTAAGGTTATTATCTAATCAATTATGTGTTTGCATCATTTTTATCGTATATATATGAATTAAAACCCATGGACTGAAAATTCACAAAAACGTGGAAAACGGCAAAATATTGCCTAATTCGATGATATTTTGTTTAAATCACATGAAGGAAAAGGAGATGATAAACGTTAAAATATTGCTAAATTCGATGATTTTTCGTACGAAGCAAATGCAAGAAAACTTGCTTAAAATGCAATATTATGCGAAATTCTGAGATTTGAAGGCCAAATCACATATCGTGATACTACATGAAATAGTATCGAAATATTGGTAAAAATGAATATATTTACGTAATATCAAACTACATGAAAAACGTGAAAAAAGTCACTATATAACCATATTTGAGGATTTTAACTTCAAATCATAGAGCGCGGTTTCGTATTATTTAGATCCAAGAAAAGACATATGACAATGTTGTTTCCAATACAAATGATAAAAATCAATGTGTTTTCATTAGAATTAACTAAAATGTTCCTGATTTTCCGTTTATATTACCGATGGAAGATGTACACGTAAAACCGCTCTATTCCGGCTGAAACGTCGATATATGCAATAAAACCGAACTTCTCCCCTTTTCAATATCTTACTCAGTATTTTAACGAGAAACAAATAGATGATTGAAAATGAAGTATTTAAGGTTATTATCTAATCAATTATGTGTTTGCATCATTTTTATCGTATATATATGAATTAAAACCCATGGACTGAAAATTCACAAAAACGTGGAAAACGGCAAAATATTGCCTAATTCGATGATATTTTGTTTAAATCACATGAAGGAAAAGGAGATGATAAACGTTAAAATATTGCTAAATTCGATGATTTTTCGTACGAAGCAAATGCAAGAAAACTTGCTTAAAATGCAATATTATGCGAAATTCTGAGATTTGAAGGCCAAATCACATATCGTGATACTACATGAAATAGTATCGAAATATTGGTAAAAATGAATATATTTACGTAATATCAAACTACATGAAAAACGTGAAAAAAGTCACTATATAACCATATTTGAGGATTTTAACTTCAAATCATAGAGCGAGGTTTCGTATTATTTAGATCCAAGAAAAGACATATGACAATGTTGTTTCCAATACAAATGATAAAAATCAATGTGTTTTCATTAGAATTAACTATAATGTTCTTGATTTTCCGTTTATATTACCGATGGAAGATGTACACGTAAAACCGCTCTAATCCGGCTGAAACGTCGATATATGCAATAAAAACCGAACTTCTCCCCTTTTCAATATCTTACTCAGTATTTTAACGAGAAACAAATAGATGATTGAAAATGAAGTATTTAAGGTTATTATCTAATCAATTATGTGTTTGCATCATTTTTATCGTATATATATATGAATTAATACCCATGGACTGAAAATTCACAAAAACGTGGAAAACGGCAAAATATTGCCTAATTCGATGATATTTTGTTTAAATCACATGAAGGAAAAGGAGATGATAAACGTTAAAATATTGCTAAATTCGATGATTTTTCGTACGAAGCAAAATGCAAGAAAACTTGCTTAAAATGCAATATTATGCGAAATTCTGAGATTTGAAGGCCAAATCACATATCGTGATACTACATGAAATAGTATCGAAATATTGGTAAAAATGAATATATTTACGTAATATCAAACTACATGAAAAACGTGAAAAAAGTCACTATATAACCATATTTGAGGATTTTAACTTCAAATCATAGAGCGCGGTTTCGTATTATTTAGATCCAAGAAAAGACATATGACAATGTTGTTTCCAATACAAATGATAAAAATCAATGTGTTTTCATTAGAATTAACTAAAATGTTCCTGATTTTCCGTTTATATTACCGATGGAAGATGTACACGTAAAACCGCTCTATTCCGGCTGAAACGTCGATATATGCAATAAAAACCGAACTTCTCCCCTTTTCAATATCTTACTCAGTATTTTAACGAGAAACAAATAGATGATTGAAAATGAAGTATTTAAGGTTATTATCTAATCAATTATGTGTTTGCATCATTTTTATCGTATATATATGAATTAAAACCCATGGACTGAAAATTCACAAAAACGTGGAAAACGGCAAAATATTGCCTAATTCGATGATATTTTGTTTAAATCACATGAAGGAAAAGGAGATGATAAACGTTAAAATATTGCTAAATTCGATGATTTTTCGTACTAAGCATAATGCAAGAAAACTTGCTTAAAATGCAATATTATGCGAAATTCTGAGATTTGAAGGCCAAATCACATATCGTGATACTACATGAAATAGTATCGAAATATTGGTAAAAATGAATATATTTACGTAATATCAAACTACATGAAAAACGTGAAAAAAGTCACTATATAACCATATTTGAGGATTTTAACTTCAAATCATAGAGCGCGGTTTCGTATTATTTAGATCCAAGAAAAGACATATGACAATGTTGTTTCCAATACAAATGATAAAAATCAATGTGTTTTCATTAGAATTAACTAAAATGTTCCTGATTTTCCGTTTATATTACCGATGGAAGATGTACACGTAAAACCGCTCTATTCCGGCTGAAACGTCGATATATGCAATAAAACCGAACTTCTCCCCTTTTCAATATCTTACTCAGTATTTTAACGAGAAACAAATAGATGATTGAAAATGAAGTATTTAAGGTTATTATCTAATCAATTATGTGTTTGCATCATTTTTATCGTATATATATGAATTAAAACCCATGGACTGAAAATTCACAAAAACGTGGAAAACGGCAAAATATTGCCTAATTCGATGATATTTTGTTTAAATCACATGAAGGAAAAGGAGATGATAAACGTTAAAATATTGCTAAATTCGATGATTTTTCGTACTAAGCATAATGCAAGAAAACTTGCTTAAAATGCAATATTATGCGAAATTCTGAGATTTGAAGGCCAAATCACATATCGTGATACTACATGAAATAGTATCGAAATATTGGTAAAAATGAATATATTTACGTAATATCAAACTACATGAAAAACGTGAAAAAAGTCACTATATAACCATATTTGAGGATTTTAACTTCAAATCATAGAGCGCGGTTTCGTATTATTTAGATCCAAGAAAAGACATATGACAATGTTGTTTCCAATACAAATGATAAAAATCAATGTGTTTTCATTAGAATTAACTAAATGTTCCTGATTTTCCGTTTATATTACCGATGGAAGATGTACACGTAAAACCGCTCTATTCCGGCTGAAACGTCGATATATGCAATAAAAACCGAACTTCTCCCCTTTTCAATATCTTACTCAGTATTTTAACGAGAAACAAATAGATGATTGAAAATGAAGTATTTAAGGTTATTATCTAATCAATTATGTGTTTGCATCATTTTTATCGTATATATATGAATTAAAACCCATGGACTGAAAATTCACAAAAACGTGGAAAACGGCAAAATATTGCCTAATTCGATGATATTTTGTTTAAATCACATGAAGGAAAAGGAGATGATAAACGTTAAAATATTGCTAAATTCGATGATTTTTCGTACTAAGCATAATGCAAGAAAACTTGCTTAAAATGCAATATTATGCGAAATTCTGAGATTTGAAGGCCAAATCACATATCGTGATACTACATGAAATAGTATCGAAATATTGGTAAAAATGAATATATTTACGTAATATCAAACTACATGAAAAACGTGAAAAAAGTCACTATATAACCATATTTGAGGATTTTAACTTCAAATCATAGAGCGCGGTTTCGTATTATTTAGATCCAAGAAAAGACATATGACAATGTTGTTTCCAATACAAATGATAAAAATCAATGTGTTTTCATTAGAATTAACTAAAATGTTCCTGATTTTCCGTTTATATTACCGATGGAAGATGTACACGTAAAACCGCTCTATTCCGGCTGAAACGTCGATATATGCAATAAAAACCGAACTTCTCCCCTTTTCAATATCTTACTCAGTATTTTAACGAGAAACAAATAGATGATTGAAAATGAAGTATTTAAGGTTATTATCTAATCAATTATGTGTTTGCATCATTTTTATCGTATATATATGAATTAAAACCCATGGACTGAAAATTCACAAAAACGTGGAAAACGGCAAAATATTGCCTAATTCGATGATATTTTGTTTAAATCACATGAAGGAAAAGGAGATGATAAACGTTAAAATATTGCTAAATTCGATGATTTTTCGTACGAAGCATAATGCAAGAAAACTTGCTTAAAATGCAATATTATGCGAAATTCTGAGATTTGAAGGCCAAATCACATATCGTGATACTACATGAAATAGTATCGAAATATTGGTAAAAATGAATATATTTACGTAATATCAAACTACATGAAAAACGTGAAAAAAGTCACTATATAACCATATTTGAGGATTTTAACTTCAAATCATAGAGCGCGGTTTCGTATTATTTAGATCCAAGAAAAGACATATGACAATGTTGTTTCCAATACAAATGATAAAAATCAATGTGTTTTCATTAGAATTAACTAAAATGTTCCTGATTTTCCGTTTATATTACCGATGGAAGATGTACACGTAAAACCGCTCTATTCCGGCTGAAACGTCGATATATGCAATAAAACCGAACTTCTCCCCTTTTCAATATCTTACTCAGTATTTTAACGAGAAACAAATAGATGATTGAAAATGAAGTATTTAAGGTTATTATCTAATCAATTATGTGTTTGCATCATTTTTATCGTATATATATGAATTAAAACCCATGGACTGAAAATTCACAAAAACGTGGAAAACGGCAAAATATTGCCTAATTCGATGATATTTTGTTTAAATCACATGAAGGAAAAGGAGATGATAAACGTTAAAATATTGCTAAATTCGATGATTTTTCGTACTAAGCATAATGCAAGAAAACTTGCTTAAAATGCAATATTATGCGAAATTCTGAGATTTGAAGGCCAAATCACATATCGTGATACTACATGAAATAGTATCGAAATATTGGTAAAAATGAATATATTTACGTAATATCAAACTACATGAAAAACGTGAAAAAAGTCACTATATAACCATATTTGAGGATTTTAACTTCAAATCATAGAGCGCGGTTTCGTATTATTTAGATCCAAGAAAAGACATATGACAATGTTGTTTCCAATACAAATGATAAAAATCAATGTGTTTTCATTAGAATTAACTAAAATGTTCCTGATTTTCCGTTTATATTACCGATGGAAGATGTACACGTAAAACCGCTCTATTCCGGCTGAAACGTCGATATATGCAATAAAAACCGAACTTCTCCCCTTTTCAATATCTTACTCAGTATTTTAACGAGAAACAAATAGATGATTGAAAATGAAGTATTTAAGGTTATTATCTAATCAATTATGTGTTTGCATCATTTTTATCGTATATATATGAATTAAAACCCATGGACTGAAAATTCACAAAAACGTGGAAAACGGCAAAATATTGCCTAATTCGATGATATTTTGTTTAAATCACATGAAGGAAAAGGAGATGATAAACGTTAAAATATTGCTAAATTCGATGATTTTTCGTACTAAGCATAATGCAAGAAAACTTGCTTAAAATGCAATATTATGCGAAATTCTGAGATTTGAAGGCCAAATCACATATCGTGATACTACATGAAATAGTATCGAAATATTGGTAAAAATGAATATATTTACGTAATATCAAACTACATGAAAAACGTGAAAAAAGTCACTATATAACCATATTTGAGGATTTTAACTTCAAATCATAGAGCGAGGTTTCGTATTATTTAGATCCAAGAAAAGACATATGACAATGTTGTTTCCAATACAAATGATAAAAATCAATGTGTTTTCATTAGAATTAACTATAATGTTCCTGATTTTCCGTTTATATTACCGATGGAAGATGTACACGTAAAACCGCTCTATCCGGCTGAAACGTCGATATATGCAATAAAAACCGAACTTCTCCCCTTTTCAATATCTTACTCAGTATTTTAACGAGAAACAAATAGATGATTGAAAATGAAGTATTTAAGGTTATTATCTAATCAATTATGTGTTTGCATCATTTTTATCGTATATATATGAATTAAAACCCATGGACTGAAAATTCACAAAAACGTGGAAAACGGCAAAATATTGCCTAATTCGATGATATTTTGTTTAAATCACATGAAGGAAAAGGAGATGATAAACGTTAAAATATTGCTAAATTCGATGATTTTTCGTACGAAGCAAATGCAAGAAAACTTGCTTAAAATGCAATATTATGCGAAATTCTGAGATTTGAAGGCCAAATCACATATCGTGATACTACATGAAATAGTATCGAAATATTGGTAAAAATGAATATATTTACGTAATATCAAACTACATGAAAAACGTGAAAAAAGTCACTATATAACCATATTTGAGGATTTTAACTTCAAATCATAGAGCGAGGTTTCGTATTATTTAGATCCAAGAAAAGACATATGACAATGTTGTTTCCAATACAAATGATAAAAATCAATGTGTTTTCATTAGAATTAACTAAAATGTTCCTGATTTTCCGTTTATATTACCGATGGAAGATGTACACGTAAAACCGCTCTATTCCGGCTGAAACGTCGATATATGCAATAAAAACCGAACTTCTCCCCTTTTCAATATCTTACTCAGTATTTTAACGAGAAACAAATAGATGATTGAAAATGAAGTATTTAAGGTTATTATCTAATCAATTATGTGTTTGCATCATTTTTATCGTATATATATGAATTAATACCCATGGACTGAAAATTCACAAAAACGTGGAAAACGGCAAAATATTGCCTAATTCGATGATATTTTGTTTAAATCACATGAAGGAAAAGGAGATGATAAACGTTAAAATATTGCTAAATTCGATGATTTTTCGTACTAAGCAAAATGCAAGAAAACTTGCTTAAAATGCAATATTATGCGAAATTCTGAGATTTGAAGGCCAAATCACATATCGTGATACTACATGAAATAGTATCGAAATATTGGTAAAAATGAATATATTTACGTAATATCAAACTACATGAAAAACGTGAAAAAAGTCACTATATAACCATATTTGAGGATTTTAACTTCAAATCATAGAGCGCGGTTTCGTATTATTTAGATCCAAGAAAAGACATATGACAATGTTGTTTCCAATACAAATGATAAAAATCAATGTGTTTTCATTAGAATTAACTAAATGTTCCTGATTTTCCGTTTATATTACCGATGGAAGATGTACACGTAAAACCGCTCTATTCCGGCTGAAACGTCGATATATGCAATAAAAACCGAACTTCTCCCCTTTTCAATATCTTACTCAGTATTTTAACGAGAAACAAATAGATGATTGAAAATGAAGTATTTAAGGTTATTATCTAATCAATTATGTGTTTGCATCATTTTTATCGTATATATATGAATTAAAACCCATGGACTGAAAATTCACAAAAACGTGGAAAACGGCAAAATATTGCCTAATTCGATGATATTTTGTTTAAATCACATGAAGGAAAAGGAGATGATAAACGTTAAAATATTGCTAAATTCGATGATTTTTCGTACGAAGCAAAATGCAAGAAAACTTGCTTAAAATGCAATATTATGCGAAATTCTGAGATTTGAAGGCCAAATCACATATCGTGATACTACATGAAATAGTATCGAAATATTGGTAAAAATGAATATATTTACGTAATATCAAACTACATGAAAAACGTGAAAAAAGTCACTATATAACCATATTTGAGGATTTTAACTTCAAATCATAGAGCGAGGTTTCGTATTATTTAGATCCAAGAAAAGACATATGACAATGTTGTTTCCAATACAAATGATAAAAATCAATGTGTTTTCATTAGAATTAACTAAAATGTTCCTGATTTTCCGTTTATATTACCGATGGAAGATGTACACGTAAAACCGCTCTATTCCGGCTGAAACGTCGATATATGCAATAAAACCGAACTTCTCCCCTTTTCAATATCTTACTCAGTATTTTAACGAGAAACAAATAGATGATTGAAAATGAAGTATTTAAGGTTATTATCTAATCAATTATGTGTTTGCATCATTTTTATCGTATATATATGAATTAAAACCCATGGACTGAAAATTCACAAAAACGTGGAAAACGGCAAAATATTGCCTAATTCGATGATATTTTGTTTAAATCACATGAAGGAAAAGGAGATGATAAACGTTAAAATATTGCTAAATTCGATGATTTTTCGTACGAAGCAAATGCAAGAAAACTTGCTTAAAATGCAATATTATGCGAAATTCTGAGATTTGAAGGCCAAATCACATATCGTGATACTACATGAAATAGTATCGAAATATTGGTAAAAATGAATATATTTACGTAATATCAAACTACATGAAAAACGTGAAAAAAGTCACTATATAACCATATTTGAGGATTTTAACTTCAAATCATAGAGCGCGGTTTCGTATTATTTAGATCCAAGAAAAGACATATGACAATGTTGTTTCCAATACAAATGATAAAAATCAATGTGTTTTCATTAGAATTAACTAAAATGTTCCTGATTTTCCGTTTATATTACCGATGGAAGATGTACACGTAAAACCGCTCTATTCCGGCTGAAACGTCGATATATGCAATAAAAACCGAACTTCTCCCCTTTTCAATATCTTACTCAGTATTTTAACGAGAAACAAATAGATGATTGAAAATGAAGTATTTAAGGTTATTATCTAATCAATTATGTGTTTGCATCATTTTTATCGTATATATATGAATTAAAACCCATGGACTGAAAATTCACAAAAACGTGGAAAACGGCAAAATATTGCCTAATTCGATGATATTTTGTTTAAATCACATGAAGGAAAAGGAGATGATAAACGTTAAAATATTGCTAAATTCGATGATTTTTCGTACTAAGCATAATGCAAGAAAACTTGCTTAAAATGCAATATTATGCGAAATTCTGAGATTTGAAGGCCAAATCACATATCGTGATACTACATGAAATAGTATCGAAATATTGGTAAAAATGAATATATTTACGTAATATCAAACTACATGAAAAACGTGAAAAAAGTCACTATATAACCATATTTGAGGATTTTAACTTCAAATCATAGAGCGCGGTTTCGTATTATTTAGATCCAAGAAAAGACATATGACAATGTTGTTTCCAATACAAATGATAAAAATCAATGTGTTTTCATTAGAATTAACTAAAA
>NW_027190426.1:0-38884 GCF_040958095.1 Procambarus clarkii | reverse complement strand
AGGGCATACTGGGTCTGAAGATTAGGGAGGGCATAGAGGGGTTGGGAGATGGCGTAAGGTTGGGAGACAGATAGAGGTTGAGAGGTTGGGAGGGGGATGGATAGAGGGGGTGGGGGGGACCTCCCACCTCCCTCGCAAGGGTGGGGGGTCACATGGAAGGAGAGGGGATGAGGAGGGGTGAGGGCAGGGTAGGCTTTGGGTGTTGAGGGGATGAGGTCTGGGTGGGTTCTTGGGGTTGAGGGGATGAGGTCTGGATGGGATTTGGGGGTTGAGGAGATGAGAGCTGGGTGGGTTTTGGGGGTTGAGGGGACGAGGGCTGGACGGGTTTTGGGGGTTGAGGTGATGAGGGGGTCCTTGGAATGTGGGATGAATTTGACTCCAGTGGGGTCAGAGGGGTCAAGGGATGTGCTGGGGAGATAAGCAGGGGCGGCTGATTTGGGAAAGGGGTGACCTGAGAAGCACGTGTGAGCTGGTTAGCATGGGGTGGATTAGCACTGGGTGTGTGTGTGTGTGTGTGTGTGTGTGTGTGTGTGTGTGTGTGTGTGTGTGTGTGTGTGTGTGTGTGTGTGTGTGTGTGTGTGTGTGTGTGTGTGTGTCTGTGTGTGTGTGTGTGTGCGTGTGTGTGTATGTGTGTGTGTGTTTATTGTGGGGGTGGCACAGTGGGGGGGGGGGGTTAACTGGTGGAGGGATGGAGGGAGAGGGAGAGAGGGAGTGAAAGGGAGAGGAGGAGTGAATGGGAGTGAAAGGGAGAGGAGGAGTGAAGGGGAGTGAAAGGGAGGGAGAGTGAGGGAGACAGGGAAGTAGGCAGAGAGGAAGAGAGGAAGGAGGGCAATCAGGTGGGTGAGGTATGGCGGGTCAGTCCCTGGGGTGAGAGGTGAGGTTGGCGGTAGGTTGGTTTGTGCGTGCGAGTGTGTGTGTGTGTGTGTGTGTTTACACTGGCGTGTTATGGTGAGGAGGGGGGGGGGGGGTAGGTCTAGTCAGTGGCGGTGTAATGCAACACACATGTGTGAGAAACTAGTACCAAGCTGAGGCTCTTGAGCTTCTTTTTCGTATTTTAATTAACTTATGTTCAAAGCTAATTACTATATAAAAAAACACTGTACACCTTGTATGACTGACTTTGAGAGCACTCACCTCCGAGTAAGCATCCCACAGCACAATTAGGTGATTTATGAAGTGATGTCCGCCTTAATTGTTGACGTCCCCGCCAGAGGTCCTCCCACGTGGTGGTCTAAGCTCTTCCCTTCTCAGGCCTCTGGTGCCACCGTCTTGCCACAATCTCGTTCTTTTTCAATTTTTTTTCTTATCCAACGTTATAATAATTCACTATGTTGCGTTATCACTGCGTTGCTGTACCCTTCATATGACCAAAAACTATGTTTTGGGCTCACTGGTACGTAAATATCCCGAGAATATTGAAGTAATTCGCGGACCGCCGTCCTACCCTTGTCGTTCCCTGACCGCCGTCCTACTGTGGAGTGGTAGTAGTGGTGTACTAGTTGTGGTGTGGTAGTAGTGGTGTACTAGTGATGGTGTGGTAGCAATGGTATACTAATGATGGTGTGGTAGTAGTGGTGTACTAGCTGTTGTGTTAAAGTGGTGTACTAGTTGTGGTGTGGTAGTAGTGGTATATTAGTGATGGTGTGGTAGTAGTTGTGTACTAGTGGTGTGGAAGAAGTGGTGTACCAGTTTTGGTGTGGTAGTAGTGGTGTACTAGTTGTGGTGTAGTAGTAGTGGTGTACTAGTTGTGGAGTGGTAGTAGTGGTGTACTAGTTGTAGTGTGGTAGTATTGGTGTACTGGAAGTTGTGTACTATTTCTGGTGTGGTATTAATGATGAACTAGTGGTGGTCTACAATTTGTGGTGTGGTAGTAGTGTTGTACTAGTTGTGATTTGGTAGTAGTGGTGTACTTTTGGTGGTGTGCTAGTAGTGTTGTTCTAGTAGTAGTGTGGTAGTAGTGTTGAACTAGTGTTGGTGTGGTAGTAGTGGTGTACTAGTTGTGGTGTGGTAGTAGTGGTGGTGAGGTAGTAGGTTTGTACTAGTTGTGGTGTGGTAGTAGTGGTGTACTTGATGTGGTGTGGTAGTAGTTGTGTACTAGTTGTAGTGTGGTAGTAGTGGTGTACAAGTTGTAGTGTGGTAGTAGTGGTGTACTAGTTGTAGTGTGGTAGTAGTGGTGTACTAGTTCTGGTGTGGTAGTAGTGATGTACTAGTTGAGGTGTGGTAGTAGTAGTGTACTGGTTGTCCTGTACTAGTTTGGTGTGGTAGTAGTAGTGTACTAGTCGTGGTGTGGTAGTTGTGATGTACTAGTTGTGGTGTTGTAGTAGTGGTGTACTAATTGTGTTGTGTGTAGTGGTGTAATAGCTGTGCTGTGGTAGTAGTGGTGTACTAGTTGTTGTGTACTAGTTATAGTGTGGTAGCAGTAGTGTACTAGTTGCGGTGTGGTAGTTGTGGTGTGATAGTAGTGGTGTACTAGTTATAGTATGGTAGTTGTGGTGTGGTAGTAGTGGTGTACTATTTATAGTGTGATAGTAGTGGTGTACTAGTAATTGTGTGGCAGTAGTGGTGTACTAATTCGGGTGTGGTAGTAGTGGTGTACTAGTCGTGGTGTTGTTGTAGTTGTGTAATGGTGGTGGTGTACTAATTGTGGTGTGGTAGTAGAGGTGTACTAGTTGTGGTGTGGTAAAAGAGGTAGTCTAATTGGGGTATGTTATTAGTGGTGTACTACTTTTGGTTTGGTTGTAGTGGTGTACTAGTTGTGGTGTTGTAGTAGTGGTGTACTAGTTGTGGTGTGTTAGTAGTTGTGTACTAGTTGTGGTGTGGTAGTAGTGTTGTACTACTGGTGGTGCTGTAGTAGTGGTGTACCAGTTGTTGTGTGGTAGTAGTGGTGTACTAGTTGTGGAGTGGTGTACTAGTGGTGATGAGGTAGTAGTGGTGTACTAGTTGTGGTGTGGTTGTAGTAGTGTACTACTTGTAGAGTGGTTGTAGTGGTGTACTAGTGGTGATGTGGTAGTAGTGGTATACTTTTGGTGATGTAATAGTAGCGGTGTTTTAGTGGTGATGTAGTAGTAGTGGTGTACTAGTTGTAGAGTGGTAGTAGTGGTATAATAGTGGTGGTGTAGTTGTGGTTGTGTACTAGTTTCCGTGTACTATTTGTGTTGTGGTAGTAGTGGTGTACTTGTGATGGTGATGTGCTAGTAGTGTACTAGTGATGGTGTGGTAGTAGTGGTGTACTAGTGGTGTGGTAATAGTGGTGTACTAGTTGTGGTCTGGTAGTAGTGGTGTACTAGTTGTAGTGAGGTAGTAGTGGTGTACTAGTGATGGTGTGGTAGTAGTGGTGTACTAGTGGTGGTGTGGTAGTAGTGGTGTACAAGTAGGGGTGTGGTTGTAGTAGTGTACTAGTGATGGTGTGGTAGTGGTGGTGTACTAGTTGTGGTGTGGTAGTAGTTATATACTAGTGGTGTGGTAGTAGTGATGTACTAGTTTTGGTGTGGTAGTATTGGTGTACTAGTTGTGGTGTGGTAGTAGTCGTGTACTAGTTGTGGTGTGGTAGTAGTGGTGTACTAGTTGTGGTGTGGTTGTATTGGTGTACTAGTAGTGGTGTAATATTGGTAGTGTACTATTTCTGGTGTGGTAGTAATAGTGTACTAGTTGTGGAGTGGCAGTAGTGGTATACTAGTGGTGGTGTAGTTGTGGTGGTGTACTAGTTGTCGTGTACTATTTGTGGTGTGGTAGTAGTGGTGTACTTGTGATGGTGTGGTACTAGTGGTGTACTAGTGATGGTGTGGTAGTAGTGGTGTACTAGTGGTGTGGTAATAGTGGTGTACTAGTTGTGGTGGTGTAGTTGGTGTTCTAGTTGTGGTGTGGTAGTAGTGGTGTACTAGTGATGGTGTGGTAATAGTGGTGTACTAGTTCTGGTGTGGTAGTAGTGGTGTGGGAGTAGTGGTGAACTACTTGTAGAGTGGTAGTAGTCGTGTACAAGTGGTTATGTGGTAGTAGTGGTGTACTAGTTGTGGTGTGGTAGTAGTGGTGTACTACATGTAGAGTGGTAGTAGTGGTGTACTAGTGGTGGAATGGTAGTATTGGTATACTTTTGGTGATGTAGTAGTAGTGGTGTTTTAGTGGTGATGTGGTAGTAGTGGTGTACTAGTTGTGCAGTGGTAGTAGTAGTATACTAGTGGTAGTGTAGTTGTGATGGTGTAATAGTTGTCGTGTACTATTTGTAATGTGGTAGTAGTGGTGTACTTGTGATGGTGTGGTACTAGTGGTGTACTAGTGATGGTGTAGTAGTAGTGGGGTACTAGTGGTGTAGTAATAGTGGTGTACTATTTTGGTGTGGTAATAGTGGTGTACTAGTTGTGGTGTTGTAGTAGTGGTGTACTAGTTATAGTGTGGTAGTAGTGTTGCACTAGTTGTGGTGTGGTTGTATTAGTGTACTAGTAGTAGTGTACTATTGGTGGTGTACTATTTGTGGTGTGGTAGTAGTGGTGTACTAGTAGTGGTCTACAAGTTGTGGTGTGGTATAGTGGTGAACTAGTGGTGATTTGGTAGTAGTGGTGTACTAGTAGTGGTGTGCTAGTAATGGTGTACTAGTGGTGTTGTGGTAGTAGTGGTGTACTAGTTGTGGTGTGGTAGTAGTGGTGTACAAGTTCTGATGAGGTGATAGATTTGTACTAGTTGTGGTGTGGTAGTAATGGTGGAGAAGTTGTGGTGTGGTAGTAGTGGTGTTCTAGTTGTGGTGTGGTAGTAGTAGTGAACTAGTTGCAGTGTGGTAGTAGTGGTGTACTAGTTGTAGTGTGGTAGTAGTGGTGTACTAGTTGTGGTGTGGTAGAAGTGGTGTACTAGTTGTGGAGTGCTAGTAGTTGTGTACTAGTTGTAGTGTGGTAGTATTGGTGTACTGGCAGTTGTGTACTATTTCTGGTGTGGTAATAATGATGTACTAGTGGGGGTCTACAATTTGTGGTGTGATAGTTGTGTTGTACTAGTTGTGATTTGGTAGTAGTGGTGTACTTTTGGTTGTGTGCTAGTAGTGTTGTTCTAGTGGTGGTGTGGTAGTAGTGTTGAACTAGTGTTGGTGTGGTAGTAATGGTGTGCTAGTTGTGGTGTGGTAGTAGTGATGTACTTGATGTGGTGTGGTAGTAGTTGTGTACTAGCTGTAGTGTGGTAGTAGTGGTGCACAAGTTGTAGTGTGGTAGTAGTGATGTACTAGTTGTAGTGTGGTAGTAGTGGTGTACTAGTTATGGTGTGGTAGTAGTGGTGTAATAGTTGAGGTGTGGTAGTAGTGGTGTACTGGTTGTCATGTACTAGTTATGGTGTGGTAGTAGTAGTGTACTAGTTGTGGTGTGGTAGTTGTGATGTACTAGTTGTGGTGTTGTAGTAGTGGTGTACTAGTTGTGTTGTTGTAGTAGTGGTGTAATAGTTGTGCTTTGGTAGTAGTGGTGTACTAGTTGTTGTGTACTAGTTATGGTGTGGTAGTAGTAGTGTACTAGTTGTGGTGTGGTAGTTGTGGTGTGATAGTAGTGGTGTACTAGATATAGTATGGTATTTGTGGTGTGGTAGTAGTGGTGTACTATTTATAGTGTGATAGTAGTGGTGTACTAGTAATTGTGTGGCAGTAGTGGTGTACTAGTTCGGGTGTGGTAGTAGTGGTGTACTAGTCGTGGTGTTGTTGTAGTTGTGTAATTATGGTGGAGTTCTAATTGTGGTGTGGTAGTAGAGGTGTACTAGTTTTGGTGTGGTAATAGAGGTGGTCTAGTTGGGGTATATTATTAGTGGTGTACTACTTGTGGTTTGGTTGTAGTGGTGTACTAGTTGTGGTGTTGTAGTAGTGGTGTACTAGTTGTGGTGTGTTAGTAGTGGTGTAATAGTTGTGGTGTGGTAGTAGTGGTGTTGTAGTGGTGGTGTACCAGTTGTTGTGAGGTAGTAGTGGTGTACTAGTTGTGGAGTGGTAGAAGTGGTGTACTAGTGGTGATGTGGTAGTATTGGTGTGCTAGTTGTGGTGTGGTTGTAGTGATGTACTACTTGTAAAGTGGTAGTAGTGGTGTACTAGTGGTGATGTGGTAGTAGTGGTGTACTACTTGTTGAGTGGTAGTAGTGGTGTACTAGTTGTGGAGTGGTAGTAGTGGTATACTTTTGGTGATGTGGTAGTAGCGGTGTTTTAGTGGTGATGTAGTAGTAGTGGTGTACTAGTTGTGGAGTCGTAGTAGTGGTATACTAGTGGTGGTGTAGTTGTGGTTGTGTACTAGTTGTCGTGTACTATTTGTGGTGTGGTAGTAGTGGTGTACTTGTGATGGTGATGTACTTGTAGTGTACTAGTGATGGTGTGGTATTAGTGGTGTACTAGTGGTGTACTAGTTGTGGTGTTGTAGTAGTGGTGTACTAGTTGTGGTCAGGTAGTAGTGGTGTACTAGTGATGGTGTGGTAGTAGTGGTGTACTAGTGGTGGTGTGGTAGTAGTGGTGTACTAGTGGTAGTGTGGTAGTAGTGGTGTACAAGTAGGTGTGTGGTTGTAGTAGTGTACTAGTGATGGTGTGGTAGTGGTGGTGTACTAGTTGTGGTGTGGTAGTAGTTATATACTAGTGGTGTGGTAGTAGTGATGTACTAGTTTTGGTGTGGTAGTATTGGTGTACTAGTTGTGGTGTGGTAGTAGTCGTGTACTAGTTGTGGTGTGGTAGTAGTGGTGTACTAGTTGTGGTGTGGTTGTATTGGTGTACTAGTAGTGGTGTAATATTGGTAGTGTATTATTTCTGGTGTGGTAGTAATGGTGTACTAGTTGTGGAGTGGCAGTAGTGGTATACTAGTGGCGGTGTAGTTGTGGTGGTATACTAGTGGTGGTGTAGTTGTGGTGGTGTACTAGTTGTCGTGTACTATTTGTGGTGTGGTAGTAGTGGTGTACTTGTGATGGTGTGGTACTAGTGGTGTACTAGTGATGGTGTTGTAGTAGTAGTGTACTAGTGATGGTGTGGTAATAGTGGTGTACTAGTTCTGGTGTGGTAGTAGTGGTGTGGGAGTAGTGGTGAACTACTTGTAGAGTGGTAGTAGTCGTGTACAAGTGGTTATGTGGTAGTAGTGGTGTACTAGTTGTGGTGTGGTAGAAGTGGTGTACTAGTTTTGGAGTGCTAGTAGTTGTGTACTAGTTGTAGTGTGGTAGTATTGGTGTACTGGCAGTTGTGTACTATTTCTGGTGTGGTAATAATGATGTACTAGTGGTGGTCTACAATTTGTGGAGTGATAGTTGTGTTGTACTAGTTGTGATTTGGTAGTAGTGGTGTACTTTTGGTTGTGTGCTAGTAGTGTTGTTCTAGTTGTGGTGTGGTAGTAGTGTTGAACTAGTGTTGGTGTGGTAGTAGTGGTGTACTAGTTGTGGTGTGGTAGTAGTGATGTACTTGATGTGGTGTGGTAGTAGTTGTGTACTAGTTGTAGTGTGGTAGTAGTGGTGTACAAGTTGTAGTGTGGTAGTAGTGGTGTACTAGTTGTAGTGTGGTAGTAGTGGTGTACTAGTTATGGTGTGGTAGTAGTGGTGTAATAGTTGAGGTGTAGTAGTAGTGGTGTACTGGTTGTCATGTACTAGTTATGGTGTGGTAGTAGTAGTGTACTAGTTGTGGTGTGGTAGTTGTGATGTACTAGATGTGGTGTTGTAGTGGTGTACTAGTTGTGTTGTTGTAGTAGTGGTGTAATAGTTGTGCTTTGGTAGTAGTGGTGTACTAGTTGTTGTGTACTAGTTATGGTGTGGTAGTAGTAGTGTACTAGTTGTGGTGTGGTAGTTGTGGTGTGATAGTAGTGGTGTACTAGATATAGTATGGTATTTGTGGTGTGGTAGTAGTGGTGTACTATTTGTAGTGTGATAGTAGTGGTGTACTAGTAATTGTGTGGCAGTAGTGGTGTACTAGTTCGGGTGTGGTAGTAGTGGTGTACTAGTCGTGGTGTTGTTGTAGTTGTGTAATGGTGGTGGTGTTCTAATTGTGGTGTGGTAGTAGAGGTGTACTAGTTTTGGTGTGGTAATAGAGGTGGTCTAGTTGGGGTATATTATTAGTGGTGTACTACTTGTGGTTTGGTTGTAGTGGTGTACTAGTTGTGGTGTTGTAGTAGTGGTGTACTAGTTGTGGTGTGTTAGTAGTGGTGTAATAGTTGTGGTGTGGTAGTAGTGGTGTACTACTGGTGGTGTTGTAGTGGTGGTGTACCAGTTGTTGTGTGGTAGTAGTGGTGTACTAGTTGTGGAGTGGTAGTAGTGGTGTACTAGTGGTGATGTGGTAGTATTGGTGTGCTAGTTGTGGTGTGGTTGTAGTGATGTACTACTTGTAGAGTGGTAGTAGTGGTGTACTAGTGGTGATGTGGTAGTAGTGGTGTACTACTTGTTGAGTGGTAGTAGTGGTGTACTAGTTGTGGAGTGGTAGTAGTGGTATACTTTTGGTGATGTGGTAGTAGCGGTGTTTTAGTGGTGATGTAGTAGTAGTGATGTACTAGTTGTGGAGTCGTAGTAGTGGTATACTAGTGGTGGTGTAGTTGTGGTTGTGTACTAGTTGTCGTGTACTATTTGTGGTGTGGTAGTAGTGGTGTACTTGTGATGGTGATGCACTTGTAGTGTACTAGTGATGGTGTGGTATTAGTGGTGTACTAGTGGTGTACTAGTTGTGGTGTTGTAGTAGTGGTGTACTAGTTGTGGTCAGGTAGTAGTGGTGTACTAGTGATGGTGTGGTAGTAGTGGTGTACTAGTGGTGGTGTGGTAGTAGTGGTGTACTAGTGGTGTGTGGTAGTAGTGATGTACTAGTTTTGGTCTGGTAGTATTGGTGTACTAGTTGTGGTGTTGTAGTAGTCGTGTACTAGTTGTGGTGTGGTAGTAGTGGTGTACTAGTTGTGGTGTGGTTGTATTGGTGTACTAGTAGTGGTGTAATATTGGTAGTGTACTATTTCTGGTGTGGTAGTAATGGTGTACTAGTTGTGGAGTGGCAGTAGTGGTATACTAGTGGTGGTGTAGTTGTGGTGGTGTACTAGTTGTCGTGTGGTGTGGTTGTAGTGGTGTACTTGTGATGGTGTGGTACTAGTGGTGTACTAGTGATGGTGTGGTAGTAGTGGTGTACTAGTGGTGTGGTAATAGTGGTGTACTAGGTGTGGTGGTGTAGTAGTGGTGTTCTAGTTGTGGTGTGGTAGTAGTGGTGTACTAGTGATGGTGTGGTAATAGTGGTGTACTAGTTCTGGTGTGGTAGTAGTGGTGTGGGAGTAGTGGTGAACTACTTGTAGAGTGGTAGTAGTCGTGTACAAGTGGTTATGTGGTAGTAGTGGTGTACTAGTTGTGGTGTGGTAGTAGTGGTGTACTACATGTAGAGTGGTAGTAGTGGTGTACTAGTGGTGGAATGGTAGTATTGGTATACTTTTGGTGATGTAGTAGTAGTGCTGTTTTAGTGGTGATGTGGTAGTAGTTGTGTACTAGTTGTGCAGTGGTAGTAGTAGTATACTAGTGGTAGTGTAGTTGTGATGGTGTACTAGTTGTCGTGTACTATTTGTAATGTGGTAGTAGTGGTGTACCTGTGATGGTGTGGTACTAGTGGTGTACTAGTGATGGTGTAATAGTAGTGGGATACTAGTGGTGTAGTAATAGTGGTGTACTATTTTGGTGTGGTAATAGTGGTGTACTAGTTGTGGTGTTGTAGTAGTGGTGTACTAGTTATAGTGTGGTAGTAGTGTTGCACTAGTTGTGGTGTGGTAGTATTGGTGTACTAGTAGTAGTGTACTATTGGTGGTGTACTATTTGTAGTGTGGTAGTAGTGGTGTACTAGTAGTGGTCAACAAGTTGTGGTGTGGTATAGTGGTGTACTAGTGGTGATTTGGTAGTAGTGGTGTACTAGTAGTGGTGTGCTAGTAATGGTGTACTAGTGGTGTTGTGGTAGTAGTGGTGTACTAGTTGTGGTGTGGTAGTAGTGGTGTACAAGTGCTGATGACGTAATAGATTTGTACTAGTTGTGGTGTGGTAGTAATGGTGGAGAAGTTGTGGTGTGGTAGTAGCGGTGTTCTAGTTGTGGTGTGGTAGTAGTAGTGAACTAGTTGCAGTGTGGTAGTAGTGGTGTACTAGTTGTAGTGTGGTAGTAGTGGTATACTACTTGTGGTGTGGTAGAAGTGGTGTACTAGTTGTGGAGTGCTAGTAGTTGTGCACTAGTTCTAGTGTGGTAGTATTGGTGTACTGGCAGTTGTGTACTATTTCTGGTGTGGTAATAATGATGTACTAGTGGTGGTCTACAATTTGTGGTGTGATAGTTGTGTTGTACTAGTTGTGATTTGGTAGTAGTGGTGTACTTTTGGTTGTGTGCTAGCAGTGTTGTTCTAGTGGTGGTGTGGTAGTAGTGTTGAACTAGTGTTGGTGTGGTAGTAGTGGTGTACTAGTTGTGGTGTGGTAGTAGTGATGTACTTGATGTGGTGTGGTAGTAGTTGTGTACTAGTTGTAGTGTGGTAGTAGTGGTGTACAAGTTGTAGTGTGGTAGTAGTGGTGTACTAGTTGTAGTGTGGTAGTAGTGGTGTACTAGTTATGGTGTGGTAGTAGTGGTGTAATAGTTGAGGTGTGGTAGTAGTGGTGTATTACTGTGGTGTGGTAGTTGTGATGTACTAGTTGTGGTGTTGTAGTATGGTGTACTAGTTGTGTTGTTGTAGTAGTGGTGTAATAGTTGTCTTTGGTAGTAGTGGTGTGTACTAGTTGTTGTGTACTAGTTATGTGTGTGGTAGTAGTAGTGTACTAGTTTGGTGTGGTAGTTGTGGTGTGAGTAGTGGTGTACTAGATATGTATGGTATTGTGTGTGGTAGTAGTGGTGTACTATTTATAGTGTGATAGTAGTGGTGTACTAGTAATTGTGTGGCAGTAGTGGTGTACTAGTTGGGTGTGGTAGTAGTGGTGTACTAGTCGTGGTGTTGTTGTAGTTGTGTAATGGTGGTGGTGTTCTAATTGTGGTGTGGTAGTAGAGGTGTACTAGTTTTGGTGTGGTAATAGAGGTGTCTAGTTGGGGTATATTATTAGTGGTTGTACTACTTGTGGTTTGGTTGTAGTGGTGTACTAGTTGTGGTGTTGTAGTAGTGGTGTACTAGTTGTGGTGTGTTAGTAGAGGTGTAATAGTTGTGGTGTGGTAGTAGTGGTGTACTACTGGTGGTGTTGTAGTGGTGGTGTACCAGTTGTTGTGTGGTAGTAGTGGTGTACTAGTTGTGGAGTGGTAGTAGTGGTGTACTAGTGGTGATGTGGTAGTATTGGTGTGCTAGTTGTGGTGTGTGGTTGTAGTGATGTACTACTTATAGAGTGGTAGTAGTGGTGTACTAGTGGTGATGTGGTAGTAGTGGTGTACTACTTGTTGAGTGGTAGTAGTGGTGTACTAGTTGTGGAGTGGTAGTAGTGGTATACTTTTGGTGATGTGGTAGTAGCGGGTTTAGTGGTGATGTAGTAGTAGTGGTGTACTAGTTGTGGAGTCGTAGTAGTGGTATACTAGTGGTGTGTAGTTGTGGTTGTGTACTAGTTGTCGTGTACTATTTTGTGGTGTGGTAGTAGTGGTGTACTTGTGATGGTGATGTACTTGTAGTGTACTAGTGATGATGTGGTATTAGTGGTGTACTAGTGGTGTACTAGTTGTGGTGTTGTAGTAGTGGTGTACTAGTTGTGGTGAGGTAGTAGTGGTGTACTAGTGATGGTGTGGTAGTAGTGGTGTACTAGTGGTGGTGTGGTAGTAGTGGTGTACTAGTGGTGGTGTGGTAGTAGTGGTGTACAAGTAGGTGTGTGGTTGTAGTAGTGTACTAGTGATGGTGTGGTAGTGGTGGTGTACTAGTGGTGGTGTGGTAGTAGTGATGTACTAGTGGTGTGGTAGTAGTGGTGTACTAGTTTTGATGTGGTAGTATTGGTGTACTAGTTGTGGTGTGGTAGTAGTCGTGTATTAGTTATGGTCTGGTAGTACTGGTGTACTAGTTGTGGTGTGGTTGTATTGGTGTACTAGTAGTGGTGTAATATTGGTGGTGTACTATTTATGGTGTGGTAGTAGTGGTGTACTAGTTGTGGAATGGTGGTAGTGGTATACTAGTGGTGGTGTAGTTGTGGTGGTGTACTAGTTGTCGTGTACTATTTGTGGTGTGGTAGTAGTGGTGTACTTGTGATGATGTGGTACTAGTGGTGTACTAGTGATGGTGTGGTAGTAGTGGTGTACTAGTGGTGTGGTAATAGTGGTGTACTAGTTGTGGTGGTGTAGTAGTGGTGTTCTAGTTGTGGTGTGGTAATAGTGTTGTACTAGTGATATGTGGTAGTAGTGGTGTACTAGTGATGGTGTGGTAGTAGTGGTGTACTAGTTGTGGTGTGGTAGTAGTGGTTGTACTAGTGATCGTGTGGTAGTAGTTGTGTACTAGTGGTGTTGTGGTAGTATCGGTGTAGTAGTTGTTGTGTGGTAGTAGAGGTGTACTAGTGATGGTGTGGTAGTAGTAGTGTACTAGTGATTGTGTGGTAGTAGTGGTGTACTAGTGATGGTGTGGTAGTAGTGGTGTACTAGGTATGGTGTAGTAGTAGTGGTGTACAAGTTGTGGTGTGGTTGTAGTAGTGTACTAGTAATGGTGTGGTAGTAGTGGTGTTACAAGTGGTGGTGTGGTAGTAGTGCTGTACTAGTGGTGTGGTAGTAGTGGTGTACTAGTTTTGGTGTGGTAGTAGTGGTGTACTAGTTGTGGTGTGGTAGTAGTGGTGTACTAGTTGCGTGTGGTAGTAGTGGTGTACTAGTTGTTGGTGGTTGTATTGGTGTACTTGTAGTGGTGTACTATTGGTGGTGTACTATTTCTGGTGTGGTAGTAGAGGTCTACTAGTTGTGATTTGGTAGTAGTTGTGTACTAGTGGTTGTGTGCTAGAATTGGTGTACTAGTGGTGTTGTGGTAGTAGTGGTGTACTAGTGGTGTGTGGTAGTAGTGGTGTACTAGTGGTGGTGTGGTATTAGTCGTGTACAAGTGATGGTGAGGAAGTAGGTTTGTACTAGTTGTGGTTTAGTTGTAGTGGTGGACTAGTTGTGGTGTGGTAGTAGTGGTGTACTAGTTGTGGTGTACTACTTATGGTGTGGTAGTAGTGGTGTACTAGTTGTGCTGTGGTTGTTGTGGTGTGGTAGTAGTGGTGTACTAGTTATAGGGTGGTAGTAGTGGTGTACTATTTATGGTGTAGTAGTAGTTGTGTACTAGTTGTGGTGTGGCAGTAGTCGTGTGGCAGTAGTGGTGTACTAGTTGTGTTGTGGTAGTATTGGTGTACTAGATGTGGTGTTGTTGTCTGGTCAACTGGTGGAGGTGTACTAATTGTGGTGTTGTTGTAGTGGTGTTCTGGTGGTGGTGTACTAATTGTGGTGTGGTTGTTGTATTTTGATAGTAGGTGTGTACTAGTTGTGGTGTGGTAATAGTGGTGTACTAGGTGGGATGTATTAGTAGTGGTGTACTACTTAGTGTGGTAGTAGTGGTGTACTAGTTGTGGTGTTGTAGTAGTGGTGTACTAGTTGTGGTTTGGTAGTAGTGGTGTACTAATGATGGTGTTGTAGTAGTGGTGTACTAGTTGTTGTTTAGTAGTAGTGGTGTACTAGTTGTGGAGTGGTATTAGTGGTGTACTAGTTGTGGAGTGGTAGTAGTGGTGTACTAGTGGGATGTGGTAGTAGTGGTGTACTAGTTGTGGTGTAGTAGTAGTGGTGTACTAGTTGTGGAGTGGTAGTAGTGTTGTACTAGTTGTAGTTTGGTAGTAGTGGTGCACTAGTTCTGGTGTGGTAGTAGTGGTGTACTAGTTCTGGTGAGCTAGTAGTGGTGTACTACTTGTGATGTACTAGTTGTGGTGTTGTAGCTGTGGTGTACTAGTTGTGGTGATGTAGTAGTTGTGTACTAGTTGTGGTATGGTAGTAGTGGTGTACTAGTTGTGGTATACTAGTTATGGTGTGGTAGTTGTGGTGTGGTAGTAGTGGTATACTAGTTATGGTGTGGTAGTTGTTGTGTGTTAGCAGTGGTGTACTAGTTGTGGAGTGGTAGTAATGGTGTACTAGTTGTGGAGTGGTAGTAGTGGTGTACTAGTGGTGATGTGGTAGTAGTGGTGTACTACTTGTGGTGTGGTAGTAGTGGCGTACTAGCTTTGATGAACTAGTTGTGGTGTTGTAGTAGTGGTGTACTAGTTGTGGTGTTGTAGTAATGGTGTACTAGTTTTGGTGTGGTAGTAGTGGTGTACTAGTTCTGGTATGGTAGTAGTGGTGTATTAGTTGTGGTGTGATAGTAGTGGCGTACTAGCTGTGATGAACTAGTTGTGGTGTTGTAGTAGTGGTGTACTAGTTGTGGTGTTGTAGTAGTGGTGTACTAGTTGCGGTATGGTAGTAGTGGTGCATTAGTTGTGGTGTACTAGTTGTGGTGTACTACTTATGGTGTGGTAGTAGTGGTGTACTAGTCGTGGTGTTGTTGTAGTTGTGTAATGGTGGTGGTGTTCTAATTGTGGTGTGGTAGTAGAGGTGTACTAGTTTTGGTGTGGTAATAGAGGTGGTCTAGTTGGGGTATATTATTAGTGGTGTACTACTTGTGGTTTGGTTGTAGTGGTGTACTAGTTGTGGTGTTGTAGTAGTGGTGTACTAGTTGTGGTGTGTTAGTAGAGGTGTAATAGTTGTGGTGTGGTAGTAGTGGTGTACTACTGGTGGTGTTGTAGTGGTGGTGTACCAGTTGTTGTGTGGTAGTAGTGGTGTACTAGTTGTGGAGTGGTAGTAGTGGTGTACTAGTGGTGATGTGGTAGTATTGGTGTGCTAGTTGTGGTGTGGTTGTAGTGATGTACTACTTATAGAGTGGTAGTAGTGGTGTACTAGTGGTGATGTGGTAGTAGTGGTGTACTACTTGTTGAGTGGTAGTAGTGGTGTACTAGTTGTGGAGTGGTAGTAGTGGTATACTTTTGGTGATGTGGTAGTAGCGGTGTTTTAGTGGTGATGTAGTAGTAGTGGTGTACTAGTTGTGGAGTCGTAGTAGTGGTATACTAGTGTGTGGTGTAGTTGTGGTTGTGTACTAGTTGTCGTGTACTATTTGTGGTGTGGTAGTAGTGGTGTACTTGTGATGGTGATGTACTTGTAGTGTACTAGTGATGATGTGGTATTAGTGGTGTACTAGTGGTGTACTAGTTGTGGCGTTGTAGTAGTGGTGTACTAGTTGTGGTGAGGTAGTAGTGGTGTACTAGTGATGGTGTGGTAGTAGTGGTGTACTAGTGGTGGTGTGGTAGTAGTGGTGTACTAGTGGTGGTGTGGTAGTAGTGGTGTACAAGTAGGTGTGTGGTTGTAGTAGTGTACTAGTGATGGTGTGGTAGTGGTGGTGTACTAGTGGTGGTGTGGTAGTAGTGATGTACTAGTGGTGTGGTAGTAGTGGTGTACTAGTTTTGATGTGGTAGTATTGGTGTACTAGTTGTGGTGTGGTAGTAGTCGTGTATTAGTTGTGGTCTGGTAGTACTGGTGTACTAGTTGTGGTGTGGTTGTATTGGTGTACTAGTAGTGGTGTAATATTGGTGGTGTACTATTTATGGTGTGGTAGTAGTGGTGTACTAGTTGTGGAATGGTGGTAGTGGTATACTAGTGGTGGTGTAGTTGTGGTGGTGTACTAGTTGTCGTGTACTATTTGTGGTGTGGTAGTAGTGGTGTACTTGTGATGATGTGGTACTAGTGGTGTACTAGTGATGGTGTGGTAGTAGTGGTGTACTAGTGGTGTGGTAATAGTGGTGTACTAGTTGTGGTGGTGTAGTAGTGGTGTTCTAGTTGTGGTGTGGTAATAGTGTTGTACTAGTGATAATGTGGTAGTAGTGGTGTACTAGTGATGGTGTGGTAGTAGTGGTGTACTAGTTGTGGTGTGGTAGTAGTGGTGTACTAGTGATCGTGTGGTAGTAGTTGTGTACTAGTGGTGTTGTGGTAGTATCGGTGTAGTAGTTGTTGTGTGGTAGTAGAGGTGTACTAGTGATGGTGTGGTAGTAGTAGTGTACTAGTGATTGTGTGGTAGTAGTGGTGTACTAGTGATGGTGTGGTAGTAGTGGTGTACTAGGTATGGTGTAGTAGTAGTGGTGTACAAGTTGTGGTGTGGTTGTAGTAGTGTACTAGTAATGGTGTGGTAGTAGTGGTGTACAAGTGGTGGTGTGGTAGTAGTGCTGTACTAGTGGTGTGGTAGTAGTGGTGTACTAGTTTTGGTGTGGTAGTAGTGGTGTACTAGTTGTGGTGTGGTAGTAGTGGTGTACTAGTTGCGGTGTGGTAGTAGTGGTGTACTAGTTGTTGTGTGGTTGTATTGGTGTACTTGTAGTGGTGTACTATTGGTGGTGTACTATTTCTGGTGTGGTAGTAGAGGTCTACTAGTTGTGATTTGGTAGTAGTTGTGTACTAGTGGTTGTGTGCTAGAATTGGTGTACTAGTGGTGTTGTGGTAGTAGTGGTGTACTAGTGGTGGTGTGGTAGTAGTGGTGTACTAGTGGTGGTGTGGTATTAGTCGTGTACAAGTGATGGTGAGGAAGTAGGTTTGTACTAGTTGTGGTTTAGTTGTAGTGGTGGACTAGTTGTGGTGTGGTAGTAGTGGTGTACTAGTTGTGGTGTACTACTTATGGTGTGGTAGTAGTGGTGTACTAGTTGTGCTGTGGTTGTTGTGGTGTGGTAGTAGTGGTGTACTAGTTATAGGGTGGTAGTAGTGGTGTACTATTTATGGTGTAGTAGTAGTTGTGTACTAGTTGTGGTGTGGCAGTAGTCGTGTGGCAGTAGTGGTGTACTAGTTGTGTTGTGGTAGTATTGGTGTACTAGATGTGGTGTTGTTGTCTGGTCAACTGGTGGAGGTGTACTAATTGTGGTGTTGTTGTAGTGGTGTTCTGGTGGTGGTGTACTAATTGTGGTGTGGTTGTTGTATTTTGATAGTAGGTGTGTACTAGTTGTGGTGTGGTAATAGTGGTGTACTAGGTGGGATGTATTAGTAGTGGTGTACTACTTATGGTGTGGTAGTAGTGGTGTACTAGTTGTGGTGTTGTAGTAGTGGTGTACTAGTTGTGGTTTGGTAGTAGTGGTGTACTAATGATGGTGTTGTAGTAGTGGTGTACTAGTTGTTGTTTAGTAGTAGTGGTGTACTAGTTGTGGAGTGGTATTAGTGGTGTACTAGTTGTGGAGTGGTAGTAGTGGTGTACTAGTGGGATGTGGTAGTAGTGGTGTACTAGTTGTGGTGTAGTAGTAGAGGTGTACTAGTTGTGGAGTGGTAGTAGTGTTGTACTAGTTGTAGTTTGGTAGTAGTGGTGCACTAGTTCTGGTGTGGTAGTAGTGGTGTACTAGTTCTGGTGAGCTAGTAGTGGTGTACTACTTGTGATGTACTAGTTGTGGTGTTGTAGCTGTGGTGTACTAGTTGTGGTGATGTAGTAGTTGTGTACTAGTTGTGGTATGGTAGTAGTGGTGTACTAGTTGTGGTATACTAGTTATGGTGTGGTAGTTGTGGTGTGGTAGTAGTGGTATACTAGTTATGGTGTGGTAGTTGTTGTGTGTTAGCAGTGGTGTACTAGTTGTGGAGTGGTAGTAATGGTGTACTAGTTGTGGAGTGGTAGTAGTGGTGTACTAGTGGTGATGTGGTAGTAGTGGTGTACTACTTGTGGTGTGGTAGTAGTGGCGTACTAGCTTTGATGAACTAGTTGTGGTGTTGTAGTAGTGGTGTACTAGTTGTGGTGTTGTAGTAATGGTGTACTAGTTTTGGTGTGGTAGTAGTGGTGTACTAGTTCTGGTATGGTAGTAGTGGTGTATTAGTTGTGGTGTGATAGTAGTGGCGTACTAGCTGTGATGAACTAGTTGTGGTGTTGTAGTAGTGGTGTACTAGTTGTGGTGTTGTAGTAGTGGTGTACTAGTTGCGGTATGGTAGTAGTGGTGCATTAGTTGTGGTGTACTAGTTGTGGTGTACTACTTATGGTGTGGTAGTAGTGGTGTACTAGTCGTGGTGTTGTTGTAGTTGTGTAATGGTGGTGGTGTTCTAATTGTGGTGTGGTAGTAGAGGTGTACTAGTTTTGGTGTGGTAATAGAGGTGGTCTAGTTGGGGTATATTATTAGTGGTGTACTACTTGTGGTTTGGTTGTAGTGGTGTACTAGTTGTGGTGTTGTAGTAGTGGTGTACTAGTTGTGGTGTGTTAGTAGAGGTGTAATAGTTGTGGTGTGGTAGTAGTGGTGTACTACTGGTGGTGTTGTAGTGGTGGTGTACCAGTTGTTGTGTGGTAGTAGTGGTGTACTAGTTGTGGAGTGGTAGTAGTGGTGTACTAGTGGTGATGTGGTAGTATTGGTGTGCTAGTTGTGGTGTGGTTGTAGTGATGTACTACTTATAGAGTGGTAGTAGTGGTGTACTAGTGGTGATGTGGTAGTAGTGGTGTACTACTTGTTGAGTGGTAGTAGTGGTGTACTAGTTGTGGAGTGGTAGTAGTGGTATACTTTTGGTGATGTGGTAGTAGCGGTGTTTTAGTGGTGATGTAGTAGTAGTGGTGTACTAGTTGTGGAGTCGTAGTAGTGGTATACTAGTGGTGGTGTAGTTGTGGTTGTGTACTAGTTGTCGTGTACTATTTGTGGTGTGGTAGTAGTGGTGTACTTGTGATGGTGATGTACTTGTAGTGTACTAGTGATGATGTGGTATTAGTGGTGTACTAGTGGTGTACTAGTTGTGGTGTTGTAGTAGTGGTGTACTAGTTGTGGTGAGGTAGTAGTGGTGTACTAGTGATGGTGTGGTAGTAGTGGTGTACTAGTGGTGGTGTGGTAGTAGTGGTGTACTAGTGGTGGTGTGGTAGTAGTGGTGTACAAGTAGGTGTGTGGTTGTAGTAGTGTACTAGTGATGGTGTGGTAGTGGTGGTGTACTAGTGGTGGTGTGGTAGTAGTGATGTACTAGTGGTGTGGTAGTAGTGGTGTACTAGTTTTGATGTGGTAGTATTGGTGTACTAGTTGTGGTGTGGTAGTAGTCGTGTATTAGTTGTGGTCTGGTAGTACTGGTGTACTAGTTGTGGTGTGGTTGTATTGGTGTACTAGTAGTGGTGTAATATTGGTGGTGTACTATTTATGGTGTGGTAGTAGTGTGTACTAGTTGTGGAATGGTGGTAGTGGTATACTAGTGGTGGTGTAGTTGTGGTGGTGTACTAGTTGTCGTGTACTATTTGTGGTGTGGTAGTAGTGGTGTACTTGTGATGATGTGGTACTAGTGGTGTACTAGTGATGGTGTGGTAGTAGTGGTGTACTAGTGGTGTGGTAATAGTGGTGTACTAGTTGTGGTGGTGTAGTAGTGGTGTTCTAGTTGTGGTGTGGTAATAGTGTTGTACTAGTGATAATGTGGTAGTAGTGGTGTACTAGTGATGGTGTGGTAGTAGTGGTGTACTAGTTTGTGGTGTGGTAGTAGTGGTGTACTAGTGATCGTGTGGTAGTAGTTGTGTACTAGTGGTGTTGTGGTAGTATCGGTGTAGTAGTTGTTGTGTGGTAGTAGAGGGTGTACTAGTGATGGTGTGTAGTAGTAGTGTACTAGTGATTGTGTGGTAGTAGTGGTGTACTAGTGATGGTGTGGTAGTAGTGGTGTACTAGGTATGGTGTAGTAGTAGTGGTGTACAAGTTGTGGTGTGGTTGTAGTAGTGTACTAGTAATGGTGTGGTAGTAGTGGTGTACAAGTGGTGGTGTGGTAGTAGTGCTGTACTAGTGGTGTGGTAGTAGTGGTGTACTAGTTTTGGTGTGGTAGTAGTGGTGTACTAGTTGTGGTGTGGTAGTAGTGGTGTACTAGTTGCGGTGTGGTAGTAGTGGTGTACTAGTTGTTGTGTGGTTGTATTGGTGTACTTGTAGTGGTGTACTATTGGTGGTGTACTATTTCTGGTGTGGTAGTAGAGGTCTACTAGTTGTGATTTGGTAGTAGTTGTGTACTAGTGGTTGTGTGCTAGAATTGGTGTACTAGTGGTGTTGTGGTAGTAGTGGTGTACTAGTGGTGGTGTGGTAGTAGTGGTGTACTAGTGGTGGTGTGGTATTAGTCGTGTACAAGTGATGGTGAGAAGTAGGTTTGTACTAGTTGTGGTTTAGTTGTAGTGGTGGACTAGTTGTGGTGTGGTAGTAGTGGTGTACTAGTTGTGGTGTACTACTTATGGTGTGGTAGTAGTGGTGTACTAGTTTGCTGTGGTTGTTGTGGTGTGGTAGTAGTGGTGTACTAGTTATAGGGTGGTAGTAGTGGTGTACTATTTATGGTGTAGTAGTAGTTGTGTACTAGTTGTGGTGTGGCAGTAGTCGTGTGGCAGTAGTGGTGTACTAGTTGTGTTGTGGTAGTATTGGTGTACTAGATGTGGTGTTGTTGTCTGGTCAACTGGTGGAGGTGTACTAATTGTGGTGTTGTTGTAGTGGTGTTCTGGTGGTGGTGTACTAATTGTGGTGTGGTTGTTGTATTTTGATAGTAGGTGTGTACTAGTTGTGGTGTGGTAATAGTGGTGTACTAGGTGGGATGTATTAGTAGTGGTGTACTACTTATGGTGTGGTAGTAGTGGTGTACTAGTTGTGGGTTGTAGTAGTGGTGTACTAGTTGTGGTTTGGTAGTAGTGGTGTACTAATGATGGTGTTGTAGTAGTGGTGTACTAGTTGTTGTTTAGTAGTAGTGGTGTACTAGTTGTGGAGTGGTATTAGTGGTGTACTAGTTGTGGAGTGGTAGTAGTGGTGTACTAGTGGGATGTGGTAGTAGTGGTGTACTAGTTGTGGTGTAGTAGTAGAGGTGTACTAGTTGTGGAGTGGTAGTAGTGTTGTACTAGTTGTAGTTTGGTAGTAGTGGTGCACTAGTTCTGGTGTGGTAGTAGTGTGTGTACTAGTTTCTGGTGAGCTAGTAGTGGTGTACTACTTGTGATGTACTAGTTGTGGTGTTGTAGCTGTGGTGTACTAGTTGTGGTGATGTAGTAGTTGTGTACTAGTTGTGGTATGGTAGTAGTGGTGTACTAGTTGTGGTATACTAGTTATGGTGTGGTAGTTGTGGTGTGGTAGTAGTGGTATACTAGTTATGGTGTGTGGTAGTTGTTGTGTGTGTTAGCAGTGGTGTACTAGTTGTGGAGTGGTAGTAATGGTGTACTAGTTGTGGAGTGGTAGTAGTGGTGTACTAGTGGTGAATGTGGTAGTAGTGGTGTACTACTTGTGGTGTGGTAGTAGTGGCGTACTAGCTTTGATGAACTAGTTGTGGTGTTTGTAGTAGTGGTGTACTAGTTGTGGTGTTGTAGTAATGGTGTACTAGTTTTGGTGTGGTAGTAGTGGTGTACTAGTTCTGGTATGGTAGTAGTGGTGTATTAGTTGTGGTGTGATAGTAGTGGCGTACTAGCTGTGATGAACTAGTTGTGGTGTTGTAGTAGTGGTGTACTAGTTGTGGTGTTGTAGTAGTGGTGTACTAGTTGCGGTATGGTAGTAGTGGTGCATTAGTTGTGGTGTACTAGTTGTGGTGTACTACTTATGGTGTGGTAGTAGTGGTGTACTAGTCGTGGTGTTGTTGTAGTTGTGTAATGGTGGTGGTGGTTCTAATTGTGGTGTGGTAGTAGAGGTGTACTAGTTTTGGTGTGGTAATAGAGGTGGTCTAGTTGGGTATATTATTAGTGGTGTACTACTTGTGGTTTGGTTGTAGTGGTGTACTAGTTGTGGTGTTGTAGTAGTGGTGTACTAGTTGTGGTGTGTTAGTAGAGGTGTAATAGTTGTGGTGTGGTAGTAGTGGTGTACTACTGGTGGTGTTGTAGTGGTGGTGTACCAGTTGTTGTGTGGTAGTAGTGGTGTACTAGTTGTGGAGTGGTAGTAGTGGTGTACTAGTGGTGATGTGGTAGTATTGGTGTGCTAGTTGTGGTGTGGTTGTAGTGATGTACTACTTATAGAGTGGTAGTAGTGGTGTACTAGTGGTGATGTGGTAGTAGTGGTGTACTACTTGTTGAGTGGTAGTAGTGGTGTACTAGTTGTGGAGTGGTAGTAGTGGTATACTTTTGGTGATGTGGTAGTAGCGGTGTTTTAGTGGTGATGTAGTAGTAGTGGTGTACTAGTTGTGGAGTCGTAGTAGTGGTATACTAGTGGTGGTGTAGTTGTGGTTGTGTACTAGTTGTCGTGTACTATTTGTGGTGTGGTAGTAGTGGTGTACTTGTGATGGTGATGTACTTGTAGTGTACTAGTGATGATGTGGTATTAGTGGTGTACTAGTGGTGTACTAGTTGTGGTGTTGTAGTAGTGGTTGTACTAGTTGTGGTGAGGTAGTAGTGGTGTACTAGTGATGGTGTGGTAGTAGTGGTGTACTAGTGGTGGTGTGGTAGTAGTGGTGTACTAGTGGTGGTGTGGTAGTAGTGGTGTACAAGTAGGTGTGTGGTTGTAGTAGTGTACTAGTGATGGTGTGGTAGTGGTGGTGTACTAGTGGTGGTGTGGTAGTAGTGATGTACTAGTGGTGTGGTAGTAGTGGTGTACTAGTTTTGATGTGGTAGTATTGGTGTACTAGTTGTGGTGTGGTAGTAGTCGTGTATTAGTTGTGGTCTGGTAGTACTGGTGTACTAGTTGTGGTGTGGTTATATTGGTGTACTAGTAGTGGTGTAATATTGGTGGTGTACTATTTATGGTGTGGTAGTAGTGGTGTACTAGTTGTGGAATGGTGGTAGTGGTATACTAGTGGTGGTGTAGTTGTGGTGGTGTACTAGTTGTCGTGTACTATTTGTGGTGTGGTAGTAGTGGTGTACTTGTGATGATGTGGTACTAGTGGTGTACTAGTGATGGTGTGGTAGTAGTGGTGTACTAGTGGTGTGGTAATAGTGGTGTACTAGTTGTGGTGGTGTAGTAGTGGTGTTCTAGTTGTGGTGTGGTAATAGTGTTGTACTAGTGATAATGTGGTAGTAGTGGTGTACTAGTGATGGTGTGGTAGTAGTGGTGTTCTAGTTGTGGTGTGGTAGTAGTGGTGTACTAGTGATCGTGTGGTAGTAGTTGTGTACTAGTGGTGTTGTGGTAGTATCGGTGTAGTAGTTGTTGTGTGGTAGTAGAGGTGTACTAGTGATGGTGTGGTAGTAGTAGTGTACTAGTGATTGTGTGGTAGTAGTGGTGTACTAGTGATGGTGTGGTAGTAGTGGTGTACTAGGTATGGTGTAGTAGTAGTGGTGTACAAGTTGTGGTGTGGTTGTAGTAGTGTACTAGTAATGGTGTGGTAGTAGTGGTGTACAAGTGGTGGTGTGGTAGTAGTGCTGTACTAGTGGTGTGATAGTAGTGGTGTACTAGTTTTGGTGTGGTAGTAGTGGTGTACTAGTTGTGGTGTGGTAGTAGTGGTGTACTAGTTGCGGTGTGGTAGTAGTGGTGTACTAGTTGTTGTGTGGCAGTAGTCGTGTGGCAGTAGTGGTGTACTAGTTGTGTTGTGGTAGTATTGGTGTACTAGATGTGGTGTTGTTGTCTGGTCAACTGGTGGAGGTGTACTAATTGTGGTGTTGTTGTAGTGGTGTTCTGGTGGTGGTGTACTAATTGTGGTGTGGTTGTTGTATTTTGATAGTAGGTGTGTACTAGTTGTGGTGTGGTAATAGTGGTGTACTAGGTGGGATGTATTAGTAGTGGTGTACTACTTATGGTGTGGTAGTAGTGGTGTACTAGTTGTGGTGTTGTAGTAGTGGTGTGGTAGTAGTGGTGTACTAGTTATAGGGTGGTAGTAGTGGTGTACTATTTATGGTGTAGTAGTAGTTGTGTACTAGTTGTGGTGTGGCAGTAGTCGTGTGGCAGTAGTGGTGTACTAGTTGTGTTGTGGTAGTATTGGTGTACTAGATGTGGTGTTGTTGTCTGGTCAACTGGTGGAGGTGTACTAATTGTGGTGTTGTTGTAGTGGTGTTCTGGTGGTGGTGTACTAATTGTGGTGTGGTTGTTGTATTTGATAGTAGGTGTGTACTAGTTGTGGTGTGGTAATAGTGGTGTACTAGGTGGGATGTATTAGTAGTGGTGTACTACTTATGGTGTGGTAGTAGTGGTGTACTAGTTGTGGTGTTGTAGTAGTGGTGTACTAGTTGTGGTTTGGTAGTAGTGGTGTACTAATGATGGTGTTGTAGTAGTGGTGTACTAGTTGTTGTTTAGTAGTAGTGGTGTACTAGTTGTGGAGTGGTATTAGTGGTGTACTAGTTGTGGAGTGGTAGTAGTGGTGTACTAGTGGGATGTGGTAGTAGTGGTGTACTAGTTGTGGTGTAGTAGTAGAGGTGAACTAGTTGTGGAGTGGTAGTAGTGTTGTACTAGTTGTAGTTTTGGTAGTAGTGGTGCACTAGTTCTGGTGTGGTAGTAGTGGTGTACTAGTTCTGGTGAGCTAGTAGTGGTGTACTACTTGTGATGTACTAGTTGTGGTGTTGTAGCTGTGGTGTACTAGTTGTGGTGATGTAGTAGTTGTGTACTAGTTGTGGTATGGTAGTAGTGGTGTACTAGTTGTGGTATACTAGTTATGGTGTGGTAGTTGTGGTGTGGTAGTAGTGGTATACTAGTTATGGTGTGGTAGTTGTTGTGTGTTAGCAGTGGTGTACTAGTTGTGGAGTGGTAGTAATGGTGTACTAGTTGTGGAGTGGTAGTAGTGGTGTACTAGTGGTGATGTGGTAGTAGTGGTGTACTACTTGTGGTGTGGTAGTAGTGGCGTACTAGCTTTGATGAAACTAGGTTGTGGTGTTGTAGTAGTGGTGTCACTAGTTGTGGTGTTGTAGTAATGGTGTACTAGTTTTGGTGTGGTAGTAGTGGTGTACTAGTTCTGGTATGGTAGTAGTGGTGTATTAGTTGTGGTGTGATAGTAGTGGCGTACTAGCTGTGATGAACTAGTTGTGGTGTTTGTAGTAGTGGTGTACTAGTTGTGGTGTTGTAGTAGTGGTGTACTAGTTGCGGTATGGTAGTAGTGGTGCAATTAGTTGTGGTGTACTAGTTGTGGTGTACTACTTATGGTGTGGTAGTAGTGGTGTACTAGTCGTGGTGTTGTTGTAGTTGTGTAATGGTGGTGGTGTTCTAATTGTGGTGTGGTAGTAGAGGTGTACTAGTTTTGGTGTGGGTAATAGAGGTGGTCTAGTTGGGGTATATTATTAGTGGTGTACTACTTGTGGTTTGGGTTGTAGTGGTGTACTAGTTGTGGTGTTTGTAGTAGTGGTGTACTAGTTGTGGTGTGTTAGTAGAGGGTGTACTAGTTTGTGGTGTTGGTAGTAGTGGTGTACTACTGGTGGGTGTTGTAGTGGTGGGTGTACCAGTTGTTGTGTGGTAGTAGTGGTGTACTAGTTGTTGGAGTGGTAGTAGTGGTGTACTAGTGGTGATGTGGTAGTATTGGTGTGCTAGTTGTGGTGTGGTTGTAGTGATGTACTACTTATAGAGTGGTAGTAGTGGTGTACTAGTGGTGATGTGGTAGTAGTGGTGTACTACTTGTTGAGTGGTAGTAGTGGTGTACTAGTTGTGGAGTGGTAGTAGTGGTATACTTTTGGTGATGTGGTAGTAGCGATGTTTTAGTGGTGATGTAGTAGTAGTGGTGTACTAGTTGTGGAGTCGTAGTAGTGGTATACTAGTGGTGGTGTAGTTGTGGTTGTGTACTAGTTGTCGTGTAACTATTTGTGGTGTGGTAGTAGTGGTGTACTTGTGATGGTGATGTACTTGTAGTGTACTAGTGATGATGTGGTATTAGTGGTGTACTAGTGGTGTACTAGTTGTGGTGTTGTAGTAGTGGTGTACTAGTTGTGGTGAGGTAGTAGTGGTGTACTAGTGATGGTGTGGTAGTAGTGGTGTACTAGTGGTGGTGTGGTAGTAGTGGTGTACTAGTGGTGGTGTGGTAGTAGTGGTGTACAAGTAGGTGTGTGGTTGTAGTAGTGTACTAGTGAGTGTGGTAGTGGTGGTGTACTAGTGGTGGTGTGGTAGTAGTGATGTACTAGTGGTGTGGTAGTAGTGGTGTACTAGTTTTGATGTGGTAGTATTGGTGTACTAGTTGTGGTGTGGTAGTAGTCGTGTATTAGTTGTGGTCTGGTAGTACTGGTGTACTAGTTGTGGTGTGGTTGTATTGGTGTACTAGTAGTGGTGTAATATTGGTGGTGTACTATTTATGGTGTGGTAGTAGTGGTGTACTAGTTGTGGAATGGTGGTAGTGGTATACTAGTGGTGGTGTAGTTGTGGTGGTGTACTAGTTGTCGTGTACTATTTGTGGTGTGGTAGTAGTGGTGTACTTGTGATGATGTGGTACTAGTGGTGTACTAGTGATGGTGTGGTAGTAGTGGTGTACTAGTGGTGTGGTAATAGTGGTGTACTAGTTGTGGTGGTGTAGTAGTGGTGTTCTAGTTGTGGTGTGGTAATAGTGTTGTACTAGTGATAATGTGGTAGTAGTGGTGTACTAGTGATGGTGTGGTAGTAGTGGTGTACTAGTTGTGGTGTGGTAGTAGTGGTGTACTAGTGATCGTGTGGTAGTAGTTGTGTACTAGTGGTGTTGTGGTAGTATCGGTGTAGTAGTTGTTGTGTGGTAGTAGAGGTGTACTAGTGATGGTGTGGTAGTAGTAGTGTACTAGTGATTGTGTGGTAGTAGTGGTGTACTAGTGATGGTGTGGTAGTAGTGGTGTACTAGGTATGGTGTAGTAGTAGTGGTGTACAAGTTGTGGTGTGGTTGTAGTAGTGTACTAGTAATGGTGTGGTAGTAGTGGTGTACAAGTGGTGGTGTGGTAGTAGTGCTGTACTAGTGGTGTGGTAGTAGTGGTGTACTAGTTTTGGTGTGGTAGTAGTGGTGTACTAGTTGTGGTGTGGTAGTAGTGGTGTACTAGTTGCGGTGTGGTAGTAGTGGTGTACTAGTTGTTTGTGGTTGTATTGGTGTACTTGTAGTGGTGTACTATTGGTGGTGTACTATTTCTGGTGTGGTAGTAGAGGTCTACTAGTTGTGATTTGGTAGTAGTTGTGTACTAGTGGTTGTGTGCTAGAATTGGTGTACTAGTGGTGTTGTGGTAGTAGTGGTGTACTAGTGGTGGTGTGGTAGTAGTGGTGTACTAGTGGTGGTGTGGTATTAGTCGTGTACAAGTGATGGTGAGGAAGTAGGTTTGTACTAGTTGTGGTTTAGTTGTAGTGGTGGACTAGTTGTGGTGTGGTAGTAGTGGTGTACTAGTTGTGGTGTACTACTTATGGTGTGGTAGTAGTGGTGTACTAGTTGTGCTGTGGTTGTTGTGGTGTGGTAGTAGTGGTGTACTAGTTATAGGGTGGTAGTAGTGGTGTACTATTTATGGTGTAGTAGTAGTTGTGTACTAGTTGTGGTGTGGCAGTAGTCGTGTGGCAGTAGTGGTGTACTAGTTGTGTTGTGGTAGTATTGGTGTACTAGATGTGGTGTTGTTGTCTGGTCAACTGGTGGAGGTGTACTAATTGTGGTGTTGTTGTAGTGGTGTTCTGGTGGTGGTGTACTAATTGTGGTGTGGTTGTTGTATTTTGATAGTAGGTGTGTACTAGTTGTGGTGTGGTAATAGTGGTGTACTAGGTGGGATGTATTAGTAGTGGTGTACTACTTATGGTGTGGTAGTAGTGGTGTACTAGTTGTGGTGTTGTAGTAGTGGTGTACTAGTTGTGGTTTGGTAGTAGTGGTGTACTAATGATGGTGTTGTAGTAGTGGTGTACTAGTTGTTGTTTAGTAGTAGTGGTGTACTAGTTGTGGAGTGGTATTAGTGGTGTACTAGTTGTGGAGTGGTAGTAGTGGTGTACTAGTGGGATGTGGTAGTAGTGGTGTACTAGTTGTGGTGTAGTAGTAGAGGTGTACTAGTTGTGGAGTGGTAGTAGTGTTGTACTAGTTGTAGTTTGGTAGTAGTGGTGCACTAGTTCTGGTGTGGTAGTAGTGGTGTACTAGTTCTGGTGAGCTAGTAGTGGTGTACTACTTGTGATGTACTAGTTGTGGTGTTGTAGCTGTGGTGTACTAGTTGTGGTGATGTAGTAGTTGTGTACTAGTTGTGGTATGGTAGTAGTGGTGTACTAGTTGTGGTATACTAGTTATGGTGTGGTAGTTGTGGTGTGGTAGTAGTGGTATACTAGTTATGGTGTGGTAGTTGTTGTGTGTTAGCAGTGGTGTACTAGTTGTGGAGTGGTAGTAATGGTGTACTAGTTGTGGAGTGGTAGTAGTGGTGTACTAGTGGTGATGTGGTAGTAGTGGTGTACTACTTGTGGTGTGGTAGTAGTGGCGTACTAGCTTTGATGAACTAGTTGTGGTGTTGTAGTAGTGGTGTACTAGTTGTGGTGTTGTAGTAATGGTGTACTAGTTTTGGTGTGGTAGTAGTGGTGTACTAGTTCTGGTATGGTAGTAGTGGTGTATTAGTTGTGGTGTGATAGTAGTGGCGTACTAGCTGTGATGAACTAGTTGTGGTGTTGTAGTAGTGGTGTACTAGTTGTGGTGTTGTAGTAGTGGTGTACTAGTTGCGGTATGGTAGTAGTGGTGCATTAGTTGTGGTGTACTAGTTGTGGTGTACTACTTATGGTGTGGTAGTAGTGGTGTACTAGTCGTGGTGTTGTTGTAGTTGTGTAATGGTGGTGGTGTTCTAATTGTGGTGTGGTAGTAGAGGTGTACTAGTTTTGGTGTGGTAATAGAGGTGGTCTAGTTGGGGTATATTATTAGTGGTGTACTACTTGTGGTTTGGTTGTAGTGGTGTACTAGTTGTGGTGTTGTAGTAGTGGTGTACTAGTTGTGGTGTGTTAGTAGAGGTGTAATAGTTGTGGTGTGGTAGTAGTGGTGTACTACTGGTGGTGTTGTAGTGGTGGTGTACCAGTTGTTGTGTGGTAGTAGTGGTGTACTAGTTGTGGAGTGGTAGTAGTGGTGTACTAGTGGTGATGTGGTAGTATTGGTGTGCTAGTTGTGGTGTGGTTGTAGTGATGTACTACTTATAGAGTGGTAGTAGTGGTGTACTAGTGGTGATGTGGTAGTAGTGGTGTACTACTTGTTGAGTGGTAGTAGTGGTGTACTAGTTGTGGAGTGGTAGTAGTGGTATACTTTTGGTGATGTGGTAGTAGCGGTGTTTTAGTGGTGATGTAGTAGTAGTGGTGTACTAGTTGTGGAGTCGTAGTAGTGGTATACTAGTGGTGGTGTAGTTGTGGTTGTGTACTAGTTGTCGTGTACTATTTGTGGTGTGGTAGTAGTGGTGTACTTGTGATGGTGATGTACTTGTAGTGTACTAGTGATGATGTGGTATTAGTGGTGTACTAGTGGTGTACTAGTTGTGGCGTTGTAGTAGTGGTGTACTAGTTGTGGTGAGGTAGTAGTGGTGTACTAGTGATGGTGTGGTAGTGGTGTACTAGTGGTGGTGTGGTAGTAGTGGTGTACTAGTGGTGGTGTGGTAGTAGTGGTGTACAAGTAGGTGTGTGGTTGTAGTAGTGTACTAGTGATGGTGTGGTAGTGGTGGTGTACTAGTGGTGGTGTGGTAGTAGTGATGTACTAGTGGTGTGGTAGTAGTGGTGTACTAGTTTTGATGTGGTAGTATTGGTGTACTAGTTGTGGTGTGGTAGTAGTCGTGTATTAGTTGTGGTCTGGTAGTACTGGTGTACTAGTTGTGGTGTGGTTGTATTGGTGTACTAGTAGTGGTGTAATATTGGTGGTGTACTATTTATGGTGTGGTAGTAGTGGTGTACTAGTTGTGGAATGGTGGTAGTGGTATACTAGTGGTGGTGTAGTTGTGGTGGTGTACTAGTTGTCGTGTACTATTTGTGGTGTGGTAGTAGTGGTGTACTTGTGATGATGTGGTACTAGTGGTGTACTAGTGATGGTGTGGTAGTAGTGGTGTACTAGTGGTGTGGTAATAGTGGTGTACTAGTTGTGGTGGTGTAGTAGTGGTGTTCTAGTTGTGGTGTGGTAATAGTGTTGTACTAGTGATAATGTGGTAGTAGTGGTGTACTAGTGATGGTGTGGTAGTAGTGGTGTACTAGTTGTGGTGTGGTAGTAGTGGTGTACTAGTGATCGTGTGGTAGTAGTTGTGTACTAGTGGTGTTGTGGTAGTATCGGTGTAGTAGTTGTGTGGTAGTAGAGGTGTACTAGTGATGGTGTGGTAGTAGTAGTGTACTAGTGATTGTGTGGTAGTAGTGGTGTACTAGTGATGGTGTGGTAGTAGTGGTGTACTAGGTATGGTGTAGTAGTAGTGGTGTACAAGTTGTGGTGTGGTTGTAGTAGTGTACTAGTAATGGTGTGGTAGTAGTGGTGTACAAGTGGTGGTGTGGTAGTAGTGCTGTACTAGTGTGTGTGGTAGTAGTGGTGTACTAGTTTTGGTGTGGTAGTAGTGGTGTACTAGTTGTGGTGTGGTAGTAGTGGTGTACTAGTTGCGGTGTGGTAGTAGTGGTGTACTAGTTGTTGTGTGGTTGTATTGGTGTACTTGTAGTGGTGTACTATTGGTGGTGTACTATTTCTGGTGTGGTAGTAGAGGTCTACTAGTTGTGATTTGGTAGTAGTTGTGTACTAGTGGTTGTGTGCTAGAATTGGTGTACTAGTGGTGTTGTGGTAGTAGTGGTGTACTAGTGGTGGTGTGGTAGTAGTGGTGTACTAGTGGTGGTGTGGTATTAGTCGTGTACAAGTGATGGTGAGGAAGTAGGTTTGTACTAGTTGTGGTTTAGTTGTAGTGGTGGACTAGTTGTGGTGTGGTAGTAGTGGTGTACTAGTTGTGGTGTACTACTTATGGTGTGGTAGTAGTGGTGTACTAGTTGTGCTGTGGTTGTTGTGGTGTGGTAGTAGTGGTGTACTAGTTATAGGGTGGTAGTAGTGGTGTACTATTTATGGTGTAGTAGTAGTTGTGTACTAGTTGTGGTGTGGCAGTAGTCGTGTGGCAGTAGTGGTGTACTAGTTGTGTTGTGGTAGTATTGGTGTACTAGATGTGGTGTTGTTGTCTGGTCAACTGGTGGAGGTGTACTAATTGTGGTGTTGTTGTAGTGGTGTTCTGGTGGTGGTGTACTAATTGTGGTGTGGTTGTTGTATTTTGATAGTAGGTGTGTACTAGTTGTGGTGTGGTAATAGTGGTGTACTAGGTGGGATGTATTAGTAGTGGTGTACTACTTATGGTGTGGTAGTAGTGGTGTACTAGTTGTGGTGTTGTAGTAGTGGTGTACTAGTTGTGGTTTGGTAGTAGTGGTGTACTAATGATGGTGTTGTAGTAGTGGTGTACTAGTTGTTGTTTAGTAGTAGTGGTGTACTAGTTGTGGAGTGGTATTAGTGGTGTACTAGTTGTGGAGTGGTAGTAGTGGTGTACTAGTGGGATGTGGTAGTAGTGGTGTACTAGTTGTGGTGTAGTAGTAGTGGTGTACTAGTTGTGGAGTGGTAGTAGTGTTGTACTAGTTGTAGTTTGGTAGTAGTGGTGCACTAGTTCTGGTGTGGTAGTAGTGGTGTACTAGTTCTGGTGAGCTAGTAGTGGTGTACTACTTGTGATGTACTAGTTGTGGTGTTGTAGCTGTGGTGTACTAGTTGTGGTGATGTAGTAGTTGTGTACTAGTTGTGGTATGGTAGTAGTGGTGTACTAGTTGTGGTATACTAGTTATGGTGTGGTAGTTGTGGTGTGGGTAGTGGTATACTAGTTATGGTGTGGTAGTTGTTGTGTGTTAGCAGTGGTGTACTAGTTGTGGAGTGGTAGTAATGGTGTACTAGTTGTGGAGTGGTAGTAGTGGTGTACTAGTGGTGATGTGGTAGTAGTGGTGTACTACTTGTGGTGTGGTAGTAGTGGCGTACTAGCTTTGATGAACTAGTTGTGGTGTTGTAGTAGTGGTGTACTAGTTGTGGTGTTGTAGTAATGGTGTACTAGTTTTGGTGTGGTAGTAGTGGTGTACTAGTTCTGGTATGGTAGTAGTGGTGTATTAGTTGTGGTGTGATAGTAGTGGCGTACTAGCTGTGATGAACTAGTTGTGGTGTTGTAGTAGTGGTGTACTAGTTGTGGTGTTGTAGTAGTGGTGTACTAGTTGCGGTATGGTAGTAGTGGTGCATTAGTTGTGGTGTACTAGTTGTGGTGTACTACTTATGGTGTGGTAGTAGTGGTGTACTAGTCGTGGTGTTGTTGTAGTTGTGTAATGGTGGTGGTGTTCTAATTGTGGTGTGGTAGTAGAGGTGTACTAGTTTTGGTGTGTAATAGAGGTGGTCTAGTTGGGGTATATTATTAGTGGTGTACTACTTGTGGTTTGGTTGTAGTGGTGTACTAGTTGTGGTGTTGTAGTAGTGGTGTACTAGTTGTGGTGTGTTAGTAGAGGTGTAATAGTTGTGGTGTGGTAGTAGTGGTGTACTACTGGTGGTGTTGTAGTGGTGGTGTACCAGTTGTTGTGTGGTAGTAGTGGTGTACTAGTTGTGGAGTGGTAGTAGTGGTGTACTAGTGGTGATGTGGTAGTATTGGTGTGCTAGTTGTGGTGTGGTTGTAGTGATGTACTACTTATAGAGTGGTAGTAGTGGTGTACTAGTGGTGATGTGGTAGTAGTGGTGTACTACTTGTTGAGTGGTAGTAGTGGTGTACTAGTTGTGGAGTGGTAGTAGTGGTATACTTTTGGTGATGTGGTAGTAGCGGTGTTTTAGTGGTGATGTAGTAGTAGTGGTGTACTAGTTGTGGAGTCGTAGTAGTGGTATACTAGTGGTGGTGTAGTTGTGGTTGTGTACTAGTTGTCGTGTACTATTTGTGGTGTGGTAGTAGTGGTGTACTTGTGATGGTGATGTACTTGTAGTGTACTAGTGATGATGTGGTATTAGTGGTGTACTAGTGGTGTACTAGTTGTGGTGTTGTAGTAGTGGTGTACTAGTTGTGGTGAGGTAGTAGTGGTGTACTAGTGATGGTGTGGTAGTAGTGGTGTACTAGTGGTGGTGTGGTAGTAGTGGTGTACTAGTGGTGGTGTGGTAGTAGTGGTGTACAAGTAGGTGTGTGGTTGTAGTAGTGTACTAGTGATGTGTGGTAGTGGTGGTGTACTAGTGGTGGTGTGGTAGTAGTGATGTACTAGTGGTGTGGTAGTAGTGGTGTACTAGTTTTGATGTGGTAGTATTGGTGTACTAGTTGTGGTGTGGTAGTAGTCGTGTATTAGTTGTGGTCTGGTAGTACTGGTGTACTAGTTGTGGTGTGGTTGTATTGGTGTACTAGTAGTGGTGTAATATTGGTGGTGTACTATTTATGGTGTGGTAGTAGTGGTGTACTAGTTGTGGAATGGTGGTAGTGGTATACTAGTGGTGGTGTAGTTGTGGTGGTGTACTAGTTGTCGTGTACTATTTGTGGTGTGGTAGTAGTGGTGTACTTGTGATGATGTGGTACTAGTGGTGTACTAGTGATGGTGTGGTAGTAGTGGTGTACTAGTGGTGTGGTAATAGTGGTGTACTAGTTGTGGTGGTGTAGTAGTGGTGTTCTAGTTGTGGTGTGGTAATAGTGTTGTACTAGTGATAATGTGGTAGTAGTGGTGTACTAGTGATGGTGTGGTAGTAGTGGTGTACTAGTTGTGGTGTGGTAGTAGTGGTGTACTAGTGATCGTGTGGTAGTAGTTGTGTACTAGTGGTGTTGTGGTAGTATCGGTGTAGTAGTTGTTGTGTGGTAGTAGAGGTGTACTAGTGATGGTGTGGTAGTAGTAGTGTACTAGTGATTGTGTGGTAGTAGTGGTGTACTAGTGATGGTGTGGTAGTAGTGGTGTACTAGGTATGGTGTAGTAGTAGTGGTGTACAAGTTGTGGTGTGGTTGTAGTAGTGTACTAGTAATGGTGTGGTAGTAGTGGTGTACAAGTGGTGGTGTGGTAGTAGTGCTGTACTATGTTTGGTGTACTAGTGGTGTGGTAGGTGGTGTACTAGTTTTGGTGTGGTAGTAGTGGTGTACTAGTTGCGGTGTGGTAGTTGTGTACTTTTTGTGTGGTGTACTATTGTGTTGTAAGTGGTGTACTATTGTGTGGTGTACTATTTCTGGGTGGTAGTAGAGGTCTACTAGTTGTGATTTGGTATGTAGTTGTGTACTAGTGTGTGTGTTGCTAGTAATGTGGTGTACTAGTGGTGTGTGTAGTGTGGTGTACTGGTGGTGGTGTGTACTAGTGGTGTGGTTAGTTGTAGTTGGTGAAGTAGGTTGTACTAGTTGTGGTTTAGTGTAGTGGTGGACTAGTGTGGTGTACTAGTGTGGTGTACTACTTATGGTGTGGTAGTAGTGGTGTACTAGTTGTGCTGTGGTTGTTGTGGTGTGGTAGTAGTGGTGTACTAGTTATAGGGTGGTAGTAGTGGTGTACTATTTATGGTGTAGTAGTAGTTGTGTACTAGTTGTGGTGTGGCAGTAGTCGTGTGGCAGTAGTGGTGTACTAGTTGTGTTGTGGTAGTATTGGTGTACTAGATGTGGTGTTGTTGTCTGGTCAACTGGTGGAGGTGTACTAATTGTGGTGTTGTTGTAGTGGTGTTCTGGTGGTGGTGTACTAATTGTGGTGTGGTTGTTGTATTTTGATAGTAGGTGTGTACTAGTTGTGGTGTGGTAATAGTGGTGTACTAGGTGGGATGTATTAGTAGTGGTGTACTACTTATGGTGTGGTAGTAGTGGTGTACTAGTTGTGGTGTTGTAGTAGTGGTGTACTAGTTGTGGTTTGGTAGTAGTGGTGTACTAATGATGGTGTTGTAGTAGTGGTGTACTAGTTGTTGTTTAGTAGTAGTGGTGTACTAGTTGTGGAGTGGTATTAGTGGTGTACTAGTTGTGGAGTGGTAGTAGTGGTGTACTAGTGGGATGTGGTAGTAGTGGTGTACTAGTTGTGGTGTAGTAGTAGTGGTGTACTAGTTGTGGAGTGGTAGTAGTGTTGTACTAGTTGTAGTTTGGTAGTAGTGGTGCACTAGTTCTGGTGTGGTAGTAGTGGTGTACTAGTTCTGGTGAGCTAGTAGTGGTGTACTACTTGTGATGTACTAGTTGTGGTGTTGTAGCTGTGGTGTACTAGTTGTGGTGATGTAGTAGTTGTGTACTAGTTGTGGTATGGTAGTAGTGGTGTACTAGTTGTGGTATACTAGTTATGGTGTGGTAGTTGTGGTGTGGTAGTAGTGGTATACTAGTTATGGTGTGGTAGTTGTTGTGTGTTAGCAGTGGTGTACTAGTTGTGGAGTGGTAGTAATGGTGTACTAGTTGTGGAGTGGTAGTAGTGGTGTACTAGTGGTGATGTGGTAGTAGTGGTGTACTACTTGTGGTGTGGTAGTAGTGGCGTACTAGCTTTGATGAACTAGTTGTGGTGTTGTAGTAGTGGTGTACTAGTTGTGGTGTTGTAGTAATGGTGTACTAGTTTTGGTGTGGTAGTAGTGGTGTACTAGTTCTGGTATGGTAGTAGTGGTGTATTAGTTGTGGTGTGATAGTAGTGGCGTACTAGCTGTGATGAACTAGTTGTGGTGTTGTAGTAGTGGTGTACTAGTTGTGGTGTTGTAGTAGTGGTGTACTAGTTGCGGTATGGTAGTAGTGGTGCATTAGTTGTGGTGTACTAGTTGTGGTGTACTACTTATGGTGTGGTAGTAGTGGTGTACTAGTCGTGGTGTTGTTGTAGTTGTGTAATGGTGGTGGTGTTCTAATTGTGGTGTGGTAGTAGAGGTGTACTAGTTTTGGTGTGGTAATAGAGGTGGTCTAGTTGGGGTATATTATTAGTGGTGTACTACTTGTGGTTTGGTTGTAGTGGTGTACTAGTTGTGGTGTTGTAGTAGTGGTGTACTAGTTGTGGTGTGTTAGTAGAGGTGTAATAGTTGTGGTGTGGTAGTAGTGGTGTACTACTGGTGGTGTTGTAGTGGTGGTGTACCAGTTGTTGTGTGGTAGTAGTGGTGTACTAGTTGTGGAGTGGTAGTAGTGGTGTACTAGTGGTGATGTGGTAGTATTGGTGTGCTAGTTGTGGTGTGGTTGTAGTGATGTACTACTTATAGAGTGGTAGTAGTGGTGTACTAGTGGTGATGTGGTAGTAGTGGTGTACTACTTGTTGAGTGGTAGTAGTGGTGTACTAGTTGTGGAGTGGTAGTAGTGGTATACTTTTGGTGATGTGGTAGTAGCGGTGTTTTAGTGGTGATGTAGTAGTAGTGGTGTACTAGTTGTGGAGTCGTAGTAGTGGTATACTAGTGGTGGTGTAGTTGTGGTTGTGTACTAGTTGTCGTGTACTATTTGTGGTGTGGTAGTAGTGGTGTACTTGTGATGGTGATGTACTTGTAGTGTACTAGTGATGATGTGGTATTAGTGGTGTACTAGTGGTGTACTAGTTGTGGTTGTAGTAGTGGTGTACTAGTTGTGGTGAGGTAGTAGTGGTGTACTAGTGATGGTGTGGTAGTAGTGGTGTACTAGTGGTGGTGTGGTAGTAGTGGTGTACTAGTGGTGGTGTGGTAGTAGTGGTGTACAAGTAGGTGTGTGGTTGTAGTAGTGTACTAGTGATGGTGTGGTAGTGGTGGTGTACTAGTGGTGGTGTGGTAGTAGTGATGTACTAGTGGTGTGGTAGTAGTGGTGTACTAGTTTTGATGTGGTAGTATTGGTGTACTAGTTGTGGTGTGGTAGTAGTCGTGTATTAGTTGTGGTCTGGTAGTACTGGTGTACTAGTTGTGGTGTGGTTGTATTGGTGTACTAGTAGTGGTGTAATATTGGTGGTGTACTATTTATGGTGTGGTAGTAGTGGTGTACTAGTTGTGGAATGGTGGTAGTGGTATACTAGTGGTGGTGTAGTTGTGGTGGTGTACTAGTTGTCGTGTACTATTTGTGGTGTGGTAGTAGTGGTGTACTTGTGATGATGTGGTACTAGTGGTGTACTAGTGATGGTGTGGTAGTAGTGGTGTACTAGTGGTGTGGTAATAGTGGTGTACTAGTTGTGTGGTGTAGTAGTGGTGTTCTAGTTGTGGTGTGGTAATAGTGTTGTACTAGTGATAATGTGGTAGTAGTGGTGTACTAGTGATGGTGTGGTAGTAGTGGTGTACTAGTTGTGGTGTGGTAGTAGTGGTGTACTAGTGATCGTGTGGTAGTAGTTGTGTACTAGTGGTGTTGTGGTAGTATCGGTGTAGTAGTTGTTGTGTGGTAGTAGAGGTGTACTAGTGATGGTGTGGTAGTAGTAGTGTACTAGTGATTGTGTGGTAGTAGTGGTGTACTAGTGATGGTGTGGTAGTAGTGGTGTACTAGGTATGGTGTAGTAGTAGTGGTGTACAAGTTGTGGTGTGGTTGTAGTAGTGTACTAGTAATGGTGTGGTAGTAGTGGTGTACAAGTGGTGGTGTGGTAGTAGTGCTGTACTAGTGGTGTGATAGTAGTGGTGTACTAGTTTTGGTGTGGTAGTAGTGGTGTACTAGTTGTGGTGTGGTAGTAGTGGTGTACTAGTTGCGGTGTGGTAGTAGTGGTGTACTAGTTGTTGTGTGGTTGTATTGGTGTACTTGTAGTGGTGTACTATTGGTGGTGTACTATTTCTGGTGTGGTAGTAGAGGTCTACTAGTTGTGATTTGGTAGTAGTTGTGTACTAGTGGTTGTGTGCTAGAATTGGTGTACTAGTGGTGTTGTGGTAGTAGTGGTGTACTAGTGTGTGGTGTGGTAGTAGTGGTGTACTAGTGGTGGTGTGGTATTAGTCGTGTACAAGTGATGGTGAGGAAGTAGGTTTGTACTAGTTGTGGTTTAGTTGTAGTGGTGGACTAGTTGTGGTGTGGTAGTAGTGGTGTACTAGTTGTGGTGTACTACTTATGGTGTGGTAGTAGTGGTGTACTAGTTGTGCTGTGGTTGTTGTGGTGTGGTAGTAGTGGTGTACTAGTTATAGGGTGGTAGTAGTGGTGTACTATTTTTGGTGTAGTAGTAGTTGTGTACTAGTTGTGGTGTGGCAGTAGTCGTGTGGCAGTAGTGGTGTACTAGTTGTGTTGTGGTAGTATTGGTGTACTAGATGTGGTGTTGTTGTCTGGTCAACTGGTGGAGGTGTACTAATTGTGGTGTTGTTGTAGTGGTGTTCTGGTGGTGGTGTACTAATTGTGGTGTGGTTGTTGTATTTTGATAGTAGGTGTGTACTAGTTGTGGTGTGGTAATAGTGGTGTACTAGGTGGGATGTATTTATAGTGGTGTACTACTTATGGTGTGGTAGTAGTGGTGTACTAGTTGTGGTGTTGTAGTAGTGGTGTACTAGTTGTGGTTTGGTAGTAGTGGTGTACTAATGATGGTGTTGTAGTAGTGGTGTACTAGTTGTTGTTTAGTAGTAGTGGTGTACTAGTTGTGGAGTGGTATTAGTGGTGTACTAGTTGTGGAGTGGTAGTAGTGGTGTACTAGTGGGATGTGGTAGTAGTGGTGTACTAGTTGTGGTGTAGTAGTAGTGGTGTACTAGTTGTGGAGTGGTAGTAGTGTTGTACTAGTTGTAGTTTGGTAGTAGTGGTGCACTAGTTCTGGTGTGGTAGTAGTGGTGTACTAGTTCTGGTGAGCTAGTAGTGGTGTACTACTTGTGATGTACTAGTTGTGGTGTTGTAGCTGTGGTGTACTAGTTGTGGTGATGTAGTAGTTGTGTACTAGTTGTGGTATGGTAGTAGTGGTGTACTAGTTGTGGTATACTAGTTATGGTGTGGTAGTTGTGGTGTGGTAGTAGTGGTATACTAGTTATGGTGTGGTAGTTGTTGTGTGTTAGCAGTGGTGTACTAGTTGTGGAGTGGTAGTAATGGTGTACTAGTTGTGGAGTGGTAGTAGTGGTGTACTAGTGGTGATGTGGTAGTAGTGGTGTACTACTTGTGGTGTGGTAGTAGTGGCGTACTAGCTGTGATGAACTAGTTGTGGTGTTGTAGTAGTGGTGTACTAGTGTGGTGTTGTAGTAATGGTGTACTAGTTTTGGTGTGGTAGTAGTGGGTACTAGTTCTGGTATGGTAGTAGTGGTGTATTAGTTGTGGTGTGATAGTAGTGGCGTACTAGCTGTGATGAACTAGTTGTGGTGTTGTAGTAGTGGTGTACTAGTTGTGGTGTTGTAGTAGTGGTGTACTAGTTGCGGTATGGTAGTAGTGGTGCATTAGTTGTGGTGTACTAGTTGTGGTGTACTACTTATGGTGTGGTAGTAGTGGTGTACTAGTTCGTGGTTTGTTTGGTGTGGTAGTAG